>NC_142077.1:2970000-3110000 GCF_059756535.1 Pantherophis guttatus
TCCATCTCTCTGTGGGTGAATTCTTCCTTTCAGATTCCAGAATAAGTACCATCAAACCAATTCAAAAACACAAACGGAGGGAGCTGTCTTTGGAATGAAAACGTGAGAGGGGTTGGTTGTGATTTTGGGGGGGGTAGACTGCTCCTGTGCATTGCAGTTCCATTGCTGGAGCAAAGCCACCGCTTTTCCATTCAGTTTTGCTTCTTGCAACGTCCAAGGAGGTACCTAAGATGTCGACTTGCAAACAACGAAATCACTTCACACCTGGTTTTTCCCAGATTCCTTAAAATCTTCAAAATCTTTATTTTTTATTTTTTAAAGAAAAACAATTCTAGCTGCCAAGTTGGATGTAACGGTTACAGAAACCCAAGATTGTTTCGGGCAAATGTTTACGGAGCTCTATTCCACGCATTTCTCAGCTTGTGATCTGGTTTGACTTTAAACCGGTGGTGAAATCCAGATTTTTTTACTACCGGGTGGGTGGGCGTGGCTTGATGGGCGTGGTGTGGCTTGGTGGGCGTGGCAGGGGAAGGATACTGCAAAATCTCCATCCCCACCCCACTCCTGGGGGAAGGATACTGCAAAATCCCCATTCCCTCCCCACTCCTGGGAGAAGGATACTACAAAATCCCCATTCCCTCCGCACTCCTGGGGGAAGGATACTGCAAAATCCCCATTCCCTCCCCACTCCTGGGAGAAGGATACTACAAAATCCCCATTCCCTCCGCACTCCTGGGGGAAGGATACTGCAAAATCTCCATTCTCTCCCCACTCCTGGGGGAAGGATACTGCAAAATCTCTATTCCTTCCCCACTTCAGGGGAAGGATACTGCAAAATCCCCATCCCCACCCCACTTCAGGGGAAGGATATTGCAAAATCCCCATTCCCTCCCCACTCCTGGGAAAAGGATACTGCAAAATCACCACTCCCACCCCACTCTGGGGCCAGCCAGAGGTGGCATTTGCCGGTTCTCCAAACTACTCAAGATCTCCGCTACCAGTTCGCCAGAACCTGTCAGAACCTGCTGGATTTCACCCCTGCTTTAAACTATTGAAATTACTTATTATCCGTTCTTGGAAGGTACCAAAAACATACCTTTCCTTGGTCACCTGCGCCCCCCCCCCCATTTCCCAAGAGTTGGGTTATTATGGGGCAGCTAAGGAAAAAATAGGGGTCCAGCTAAATGGAGGAACGAAGACTCATCGAAATTAGCTGTGAGCTAATTTCAGCTCTTGGGATCATAAATTCCTTTTTTTTTTTTTGGAAAAAGTTTTTTTTTTAATTTTTTCCCCCAACAAACATACCATGTATTTTTTCTGAACAGAGTATTAGCCGGTTCACAAATTTAAACAATTTTCAGACATCTCCAACACAATTTAGATATTCCCTTTTTGCCACTGTGCTTATTCTCTCTAATTTTTATAGACCAATATTACCCTTCGTCCTAACCTCTAATCTTAATAAAATTCATTTTTTTCTCCTTTTCGTCTCTACGTTAAACCCCTTCACTTTAAAATCCCACAACATAACGTAATTCCTAATATGGCCTTAAATCCCCTTATTACAATCACAAATATTGTTCGTTATCAACTATTCCAAAGAATACAATCCAACGTCTTGATAAAAATCGGTTGGTTCTACAGCGTTACAATCGTAAATTCCTGAGTTAAATCGTAGAATCGCCGAACTGTATAACACGAGTTATCGTCTCGCCTAACTCGCTGGCAATTCCTCCAGCAGCTGCCATCTACCAAGAGCCTTGGTAGTACAGTGGTCTAAGGCACCCTGTTATTAAGACCAGCTGCCTGCAATTACTGCAGGTTCGAATCTCGCCAGGCTCAAGGTCGACTCAGCCTTCCATCCTTTCTAAGGTAGGTAAATTGAGGACCCAGTTTGTGGGGGCAATAAGCTGACTTTGTATAAATATACAAAAGGTATGAAGGCTATTGCTTAACGCATTGTAAGTCGCCCTGAGTCTCCGGAGAAGGGCAGCATATAAATCAAATTTAAAAAAAAGGAAAAGAAAGAGAAAGAAGGAAAGAAAGAAAGAAAGAAAGAAAGAAAGAAAGAAAGAAAGAAAGAAAAGCTGACTTTGTATGAATATACAAAAGGATGAAGGCTATTGCTTAGCGCATTGTAAGCCGCCCTGAGTCTCCGGAGAAGGGCGGCATATAAATCAAATTTAAAAAAATAAATAAATAAAAATCTGTGAATAATAACTCAGTTTCCTGGTTGGGTGGCAGGATTAAAGAATATATTTCCAAGCCAATCTTCACAGGGTTTACCGAAATTAATCCATTTCTTCCTGAAGTGAAAATATGCAACTCTGGTATTCTCAGATTCATTATTAAGTTATCAAAAATAGCAACAGGTCAGGCTAAAACACACACCGACACACACCGACGTTAATCCTTGCCCCATTTAATACGCTAAGGCATATTGATCATTTTAAGTTCATATGCCTTCGCATTAACCATTTTTAACCGTAACCCTTTGAAGAGGGGTGGACTTCAACTCCCAGAATTCCCCAGCCAGCATGGGGGAATTCTGGGAGTTGAAGCCCACCCCTCTTCAAAGGTCGAGAAATACTATTATTGCTTAAATTATTCCTGCTCTGCTGAAGAATGCAAAGTGAAATGCAACTTTGCCCTGATTGCTGAAAATTGCTGCCTCCTCGATTATTTTTATAATTATTTTATTTTATTAATTTTATTATTTTATTTTATTTTATTTTATTTCAAATTTATATACCGTCCTTCTCCCTGAGGACTCAGGGCGGTGTACAGCCAGATAAAAACATATAATACAAACATTAAAAACAATTAAAAGAAATATCTCTGTTTGGCCCCAAATTTAAAAAAGACAAAACCAATTAAAATTATTAAAAGAATTTGTTAAGCCAGATTAAGGGTGGCATTAAAATTATTATTATTCCTCAGCCTTTTCTTTGAATTTGGGCCAGGGGTTTCAATGAAGTGAATTGAATCCTAAAATAGGAAGGGTTCGTGGAGGTCATTTAGCTCAGCCCCCTGCCCGGAGCAGGAATCCCCATTCGAGGACGGAATCATTGAATGGATGGATTGGGAGGCACCTCAGAGGTTATCTAGTCCAACCCCACCGCTCAGCAGGAGACCCTACCTACACCATTTCCGACCAAAAGAGCTTCGAGGAACCCCGGGTGCTAATTCCACCTCTGGGAAGGGTGACCTTGGGGTGATTTTTTTCAGCCTCTCCTACCTCGCAGGGTTGACGTGCAGCTAAAATGGAGGGAGCTTTTCTCCCCCAATGGTGGCTGCCTTGTGTTGGGGGGGTGGTGAGAGATGGGGGCATAAATGCATAAATGTTTAAAAAATAATGTGGAGAAGATGGGAAGGGAAGGAGAAGGAGGAGGAGGAGAAGGGGGAAAGGAAGAAGGTAAAGAAAGGAAAGGAAAAGAAAAGAAAGGAGGAAGGAAGGAAGGAATGAAAAGGGAGGGAGAGAGGGAGGGAGGGAGAGAGGGAGGGAGGAAAGGAAATGGAAGAGGGAGAGGGAGAGAGAGAGGAGGGAGAAAAGAGGGAGGGAGGGAGGAAGAAAAGGAGGGAGGACGGAAAGGGAAGGGAAGGGAAGGGAAGGGAAGGAAAGGAAAGGAAAGGAAAGGAAAGGAAAGGAAAGGAAGAAGATAGAAGAAGGGAAAGGAAGGAAGGAAAGGGAAGGAAAGGAAGAAGATAGAAGAAGGGAAAGAAAGGGAAGGGAAGGGAAGGGAAGGGAAGGAAAGGAAAGGAAAGGAAAGGAAAGGAAAGGAAAGGAAGGAAAGGAAAGGAAAGGAAGAAGATAGAAGAAGGGAAAGAAAGGAAAAGAAAGGAAAAGAAAGGAAAGGAAAGGAAAGGAAAGGAAAGGAAAGGAAAGGAAGATAGAAGAAGGGAAGGAAAGGAAAGGAAAGGAAAGGAAAGGAAAATTAAATTATAAAAAAATAAGATGGATAAGACAAGACAGAATTCTCTAAAACCAGGCGCAACCTCAGCGGGTTGAGGGTTTCGCCTGTGTGCAATGCAAACCCCATCCTCCTTGCCCCTGCCACCTCAGACTGATGGGACCGGTAGTCCAAATCACCCACTACATTGCCTTTACACCTTTTTTTCAAAAAAAAATGCCTTTAACCTCAGCCGATTCCCACCCAGCCACCTTTGTCTTTCCCCCTTGCCCTTTTCCTGGGGTTCCCAGGGGGAGGGGAGGGGAGGGGGCTCGGGGAGGATGCGACCTTTATGGCGTTGACCCCTTCCGCCCTCGGAGACCCTTCTGGACAATAGCCCCTATTAAGCCACCCACCCCCATTGTCGGCTGGGGCATTTCCCACACTTTTGGCAAGCCTTGAAACTCTTCAAAAGCGGGACGGAAGGGGAAAAAAAAAACAGGCCGAGGGTTTCCATTCGCCCCACTGAAAAAGCAGGTCTGGGAAGATCAAGACCCTTTTGGAAAATCTGGGAACAAGAGAAAGCCCCCCTCCCCTAAATATCTTCTCTCTCTCTCTCTCTCTCCCCTCCGTTTTTCTACCTTTTGGTCCAGTGGCTTCTGGAGGCAAGCTGTTCCTTCCATCCGTCTATCTATCTATCTATCTATCTATCTATCTATCTATCTATCTATCTATCTATCTATCTATCTATCTATCTATCATTTCTCCCATTCTATCTATCTATCTATCTATCTATCTATCTATCTATCTATCTATCTATCTATCTATCTCTTTCTCACATTATCATCTCTCTCTCTCTTTCATCTGTCAGTCCGTCCATCCATCCATCCATCCATCCATCCATCCATCCATCTATCTCTCGCTTTATCATCTCCCCCCCCTCATTCTCCCTCTCTCTCTCATCTATCTCTGACTGTCTGTCCAACCGTCCGTCCATCCATCCATCCATCCATCCATCCATCCATCCATCCATCTCTTTCTCACTTTATCATCTCTCTCTCTCTCTCATCTGTCTGTCCGTCCATCCATCCATCCATCCATCCATCCATCCATCCATCCAAATCTCTCTTGCTTTATCATTTCCCCCCCTCTCCCTCTCTCTCTCTCTCTCATCTATCTCTGACTGTCTGTCCATCCGTCCATCCATCCATCCATCTCTCTCTCTCTCTTTCTCACTTTATCATTTCTCTCTCTCTCTTTCTTTCTCTCTCTCATCTGTCTGTTCGTCCGTCCGTCCGTCCGTCCGTCCTTCCGTCCATCCATCCATCCATCCATCCATCCATCCATCCATCTATCTATCTATCTATCTATCTATCTATCTATCTATCTATCTATCTATCTCTTTCTCACTTTATCATCTCTCTCTCTCTCTCATCTGTCCGTCCGTCCATCCATCCATCCAAATCTCTCTCACTTTATCATCTCCCCCCGTCTCCCCCCCTCTCGCTCTCATCTATCTCTGACTGTCTGTCTGTCCGTCCGTCCGTCCATCCATCCATCCCATTCTTTAATTCCTCTTCTCTTCTCTTCTTTAATTCCTCTTCCCTTCTTTAATTCCTCTTCTCTTCTTTAATTCCTCTTCTTTAATTCCTCTTCACTAATTTCTCTTCTCTTCTTTAATTCCTCTTCTCTTCTTTAATTTCTCTGTTCTCTGTTATCGATGTCTTTGGGTGCCTCTTCTCAAACACACCTTTAAAAAAAGGAAGCCCCTTTTGGAAACTTAACCCCCTTACCTTTATTATCATTTATTTTTTGGGGGGGGGGCACTACCTATGGATGCAAAATCGGACACCCCGATATTGATTCCTACAATCCCATCTTCCTCTTCCTTTCCCTCCTTCTTTCCGGCCTCTCCTTAACCTCCAGATTTTTTTTTTTTTTAAATAAATAAATGAAAAGGGGATTTAATTTTCTGGCCGGTATCTCCATCTCAAAGGGGTGACTCTAAGGGCGCCAGGACCTGATGCTCGGCTGGCGGTGTGACCTGATAAGAGTTCCTTTTCCCACACCGCGTCCCATTCATGGGATTAAAAGGCCCAACAAAAGACACGAGCTGGGAGCATCTGGCCTGCAGGGATCAGATTCAGGAGGGGAGGGGGGGATATATATATATATATATGGCCAAAATTGTGGAAACCTTTTGGGAAAAGTTGTATTTTTGAGGTTTGATGGCTAATAACACAACTTTTATTTTACTTTTTTGAAGTTTCAGGATAACCCTATTCCACTGCTGGAATGGCCTGGGAAGAGCCCAGATCTTAACCCAATTGAAAATCTAGGGAGGCGATTCAAGAAACTTGTTAATCAGCAATAAAACCCGGTTAATAGAAGCCATCCTTCAATCTTGGTTTCCCATGATAACAGCTGCAGAACTCAAAGCCTTGGTTCCCTCCATGGGAAGACGTTGTAAGGCCGTCATTCCTGCTAAAGGTTACCCAATTAAAATGGATTAAAATGGGATTTTATTGTACTTGTTTCTTAACTTGTCTTCGCCGCCCTGAGTCCTTCAGGAGAATGGCGGCATATAAATACATGTAATAAATAAGTAAATAAATAAATAAAGTATTAACTGACGTGGGGATCATTTTTGGATATCTCCTTTTTCCCCCCCCCACGTGTTTCCCTTTTCTTCCTTATACTGTCACTGCTATTCTAACAGCAAATCCTTCATAAAAGCTCTTGCATTACATTCTTGATTAAATGATCTTTCCATTGATATATAATTTTATGGTACTACTCCCAAAAAAAGTGGTGTTATTAGCTAGTTTTAGAAAATACACTTTTCTCAAAAGGTTTCCACAATTTTATTTATTTATTTATTTATTTATTTATTTATTTGTTTGTTTGTTTGTTTGTTATATTTCTATACCGCCTTTCTCCCGTAGGACTCAAGGTGGTGTACAGTCAAGAAAAATATAGACACACAAACATCATAAAATTGCTAATTAAAATTACTATAACTATAATTATTATTATAATTTTAATTTTAGCCACTACTGTATGTATGTATGTATGTATGTATGTATGTATGTATGTATGTATGTATATATATATATATATATATAAAACAGACTGACTCATATTTATGACAGTTGTGTGATCCCCTTTTATGACCTCTGGGGAAGCTAGATTCACTCAACGACCGGGAAGGGGGGGACTAAATTTATCAGCTGCAGGGATTCACTTAACAGCTGTGGTTGGAAAGGTGGTTAAAAAAAAGGAGGTGAGACTCACTTGAGCAATGTCTCACTTAGCGGCAGGAATTTGGGGGGGGAGCTCGATTGCGGGTCGTTAAGATGAGGATTACCTGCACGCAACAGACTGGTGTTATCGAAAATAATTTAAAAACAGCAAAAATATTCCCTCCGTCAAAATTCCCTTTTGCAATTCGCCATCCTCTTTCCGATAAGCAAGATTTTGACAGATTTTGAATAGGACTAGGGGAGACACGATAGCAGTCTTCCGATATCTCAGGGGCTGCCCCAAAGAAGAGGGAGTCAAGCTATTCTCCAAAGCACCTGAAGGCAGGAGAAGAAGCAACGGGTGGAAACTAATCAACGAGAAAAGCAACTTAGAATTAAGGAGGAATTTCCTGACAGTGACAACAATTAACCCGTGGAACAACTTGCCACCAGAAGTTTTGAATGCTCCAACACCGGAAGTTTCTAAGAAGATGTTGGATAACCATTTGTCTGAAGTGGCAGTGGTGAAATCCAAATTTTTTTTCACTACCAGTTCTGTGGGCGTGGCTTGGTGGGCGTGGCAGGGGAAGGATACTGCAAAATCCCCATTCCCACCCCACTCCTGGGGGAAGGATACTGCAAAATCCACATTCCCACCCCACTCTGGGGCCAGCCAGAGGTGGTATTTGCCGGCTCTCCAAACTACTCAAAATTTCCGCTACCGGTTCTCTGAACTGCTCAAACTTTCCCCTACCAGTTCGTCAGAACCTGCTCAAACTTTCCCCCTACCGGTTCGTCAGAACCTGCTCAAACTTTCCCCCTACCGGTTCGCCAGAACCTGCTCAAACTTTCCCCTACCAGTTCGTCAGAACCTGCTGGATTTCACCTCTGGGAAGTGGTGTAGGGTTTCCTGCCTAAGCAGGGGGGTTGGACTAGAAGACCTCTAAGATCCCTTCCAACTCTTGTTTATTCCATTCTGTTCTATTCTGTTTCTAGGCCCCTTTTAATGAAAAAGGCCAACATTCTTGGATCGTAGAGGCAACGCGCAACAGAAGTGCGTCTTTTCAAGTTAAATTTTTTTGGGGGGGTGGGTGGGTGTAGGTAACGCTCGAAACCCCCCCCCCCCGTATTTTTCCAACGCCAAGCTCCCACAAGCCCATCATAATAGCCCGAGCTATTTCCCACGTTTTTTTTTCCAGGTCGATCTTTGGAGTCTTTCTTGTTATTCAAAGCGACCACCTGCTCCATGGGGATCGGGCTATTCTCTGGCGTCGATTCACAGTTAATTTACCATCCCATAATAGACGAGTCTGCCATTGTCCCGAGGACAAGGGTGAGGATTGGACAGGAGTGTGGGAAACGCCAAGGCTGGCTGAACCCAGACTTATGAATGCCACCGCCAGGGTATAAAGAGACATTCTCCGTTTTTCCCGACCACACTGAACAAGCCAGAGATTGGCTTGGAATGCTGGCTTGTCCCCGGCGGGCATCCCCAAGGAAAGAGCTTTGTAAGTATCTTATTTTTTTTTTTCCCACCTGGAGTCTTTCTGGAGTTTGATTTCTGACGTGGGTTCGGAAGGGAATGGCGGGGTCTGATTTTTTTCCCTGTGTGTGCTTGTTTCTGGGGTAGCGAGTAGCCAGGATGGGACGAAGAGAAGCCACGATGATGACGCAGAAGCCAGCATGTGAAAGTGGGATGAGGGACGACTTCTGCGGAGGACCGCTTTGGAAAGAGCTGAGGCTTGAACATTAGGTCCCCAAAATACAGCCATGGTGAGCGTATACATGGTTATTTCCTTCCTTCCTTCCTTCCTTCCTTCCTTCCTTCCTTCCTTCCTTCCTTCCTTCCTTCCTTCCTTCCTTCCTCTCTCCATCCCAATTCCTTTCCTTTCCTTCCTTCCTTCCCTCTTTTCTCACTCACATCCTCCCTCCCTCTCTCCTTTTTCTTTCCTTCCTTCCCTCCCTCCCTTCCTTCCCTCCCTCCCTTTCTTCCTTCCCTCCCTCCCTTTTTCTTTCTGTCCCTCCCTCCCTCCTGTCCCTCCCTTCCTTTGTTCCTCCCTCCCTTCTTTGCTATTTTTTTCCTTCCTTCCTTCCTTCCTCTCCCTCCCAATTCCCTGCCTTCCTTTCCTCCCTCCCTTTTCTCTCTGTCCCTCCCTCCTCCCGTCCCTCCCTTCCTTCATTCCTTTCTCCCAGCCTCCCTTCTCTGCTATTTCCTTCCTTCCTTCCTCCCTCCCAATTCCCTCCTTCCCTTCCTTTCCTCCCTCCCTTTCTCTCTGTCCTACCCTCCCTCCTCCCATCCCTCTCTTCCTTCATTCCTTTCTCCCTCCCTCCTTTCTTTGCTATTTTCTTTCCTTTCCTTTCCTTTCCTTTCCTTTCCTTTCCTTTCCTTTCCTTTCCTTTCCTTTCCTTTCCTTTCCTTCTTTCCTTTCCTTTCCTTTCCTTTCCTTCTTTCCTTTCCTTTCCTTTCCTTTCCTTTCCTTTCCTTTCCTTTCCATTCCATTCCATTCCTTCCTTCGCTCTCCTTTCTTCTTTCCTTCTCCTTCTTTTTTTTTGCAAATCACTTCTGATGAAGTCCCATTCTGGGATTTAAAATGGTCAAAAGTCTGAATTTTGGATGCTCCCGGAACTTAAAACCCGGCACGCCTTATTCTCTTACGGATTGGGACTCAAACCCCACCGTTGCTAGCGACTTAACAAGCCCATCTCGATACAAGTTCGAAATTCCTAAAGTCAGAGAGCAAAGAAAGGACCCGAGATAAGTTACGTGTGAAGCCTCCCAGCCTCCCCAACTCCCTGTTAAGAGGAATCTAGCTTTAATTCCAAAGGCTCATAGATTCCACAATCCACTTTCAAACAAACTTAGTTAAGGGCTGTTAACCGGACCTGAGAAAAAGTTTTCTGCCTTGGTTCTATCTACCCAACGAGCTTGATCTGATGGCATGAAAACTAACCGGTTTATTTCCCAAAATGGGCTACTTTGGGTTTAGGTAGCTATTTCCTCCCCACGATTGAGGACACTGTGGAAATCAGAATCAGGTTGTGTGAATGCAGCCCAAGGAGATAAGAGTCAAGACGGGGCAAAATGACCTTCCCCCCAATAACTAAGTCCTTTGTCTCCTGTCCCAGAATCACTCCTTTAAACTCTATTTTTTTCTTTTCTTTTCTTTTCTTTTGTGCAGGGAGAACATTTTCCACCTGTAACCGGGATTGGCGGCCTCTTCTCTGCAAGGATGGTGCAGATCTCAGCTCTCCCCTCGACCGACTCTTAAATCTTTTCCCCCCAAACTTACGGCAACGCTGATCCAGAATACGGCTTCTCCGGAGGGGACCGACTCAGAAAAGCCTTTTTGGACTGCGGGACAATATGGGGGGATTTTCTCAGACCCCCCTATCAGAAAAATCTCCCCCCCTTTTTTAATACTGGATTTAGTAAAGATAGGTTGCTCCGTCGGCATTAATTGTGCCTGGCTAGTATGAATTGGGATTATGGAATATTTTTTTTTTTGGTTTTTTTTCATGCTTTAAGCATGTCTGGTAAACCCAGAGGTTGAAATTAAAATTTCAGGATTAAGCTTCCTTCCTTCTCTTCTATTTTCCTCCCTCCCTTCCCATTTCCTGCCTGACTTCCTTCTTTTTTTCCTCTCTCCATCCCAATTCCTTTCCTTCCTCCCTTCCTCCGTCCCTCCCCTTCCTTCCTTCCTTCCCTTCCCGTCCTTCCTCTTCCTTTCCCCCTCCTTCTCCTTCCTTCCTCCTTTTTTCCCTTCCCTCCCCTTCCTCCCTCCTTCCTTCTTCCCCCCCTCCCTCCCTCCCCTTCCTTCCTCCCTCCCCTCCCTTCCTTCCCTTCCCTCTCTTCCTTCCTCTTCCTTTCCCCCTCCTTCTCCTTCCTTCCTTTTTCCCCTTTCCTCCCCTTCCTCCCTCCTTCCTTCTTTCCCCCTCCTTCCTTCCCTCTTCCTTTCTTCCCTTCCCTCCCCTTCCTCCCTCTTCCTTCTTTCCCCCTCCCTCCCCTTCCTTCCTTCCCTTCCCTCATCTTCCTTCCTTCCCTTCCTTCCTTCCTCTCTCCTTCCATCCATCCATCCTTCCTTCCCTCCCCACTGTAACTCTGCATCAGTCCATTCCCTCCCTTCCTATTTTCCTTTTTTTCCTTCATCCCTCCCTCTCCTTCCTTCCTTCCACTTCTCCTTCCTTCTTTCTTCCGTCCTCCCATTCCTTCCTTCCTTTCTCCCTCCTTCCTTCTTCCATCCTTCCTTCCCTCCCTCCCTCGCTTCCTTATCTTGCCATTTAGGGAAGCTCTTGAAGAAGTTCTATGACATTCGTACACCCTGTTTTATCTGCCGAGACGATGCAGCTATGATTGCAATGCAATATTTCCAAGGCCATTCTGGGAAATGGCTCGAACTTTCGAAAACGGGAGTCCTTGCGTCCACACCGTTGGACAAAGGCTTTTAATAAAAGCCCAAGCTTAAGTTGTGCGTCCTTATAGGAAGCAGGGTAACAGCCCCGCGGGCTGCTTTCCTTCGGCCAAAGTCGAAGTGTGTGTGTATGTACAGATGTACTTGTGTTACGGTCCTTACAGGACGAAAAATGTCGTTGATGTGAAATATGCATCGAAGTTTGTACCCCGCTACAAGGGGGGGGGGCACAACTGACCATTTACGGCCACGAGGAAGGGGAGAAAAATAAAATAAAAATCTGCTTTTCATCCATTTCTGTGCCTCCAAGTGTCTTCTTCGAAACAGGATAAGCAGGGGGTTGGACTGGATGACCTCCAAGGTCCCTTCCCACTCTTTTGTTATTCTGTTTTTTTTTTAATGGGTGCGCGAGACTCCTTAGCTGTTTGGAGAATCTAGCAAATTGTGGTTGAATGAAGAAATCATTTAAGCCATCGTGGCTTAGAGTGTCGCAAAAAACCCCCCCAAAACAGCTGTCGCGTCCAGTGGTGTTTATTATTCCCGAGTTAATTTGGCAGTTTTAGAATGAATTTAGAATTATCGATCTGTTGATGGTATTTGCACACCGTATTTCTACTTTGGTTAGTATAAGGTTGCAAAAGGGCACTGTTGTTTTTAATTAAATTAATTAATTATTATTTATGAGGGACATTTATTTATTGTGTTTGTAGATCGCTTGGCTTTTTTTTTTTTTTAAAAAAAGAAAAATAACCCAAATATAAAATGACAAACTTACACTATCAGATTTGCAGCCAGCCACCCAGCGAAGGCCTCTTTCCATTCCGTATTTATGAGAGTTTCCCCTGGTTAAAAATCCCAGCTGAAATTCAATGAACAGACTAATTTCATTAGTCTTAGAAAGAGCTTAGACTAATAAAAAATGCTTAAAAACAAAGCTTTAAAAAAAAGAGAGATGTTTTTAAAACAATACACATGTAAAGAGTCCCTTGGGAGTCGGGCGGCATAGAAATGCGATAAATTAAATTAAATTAAAAGAAGAAAAAGTAAAATACAATTAAGATACAAGTGCACGACTTCTAATTTAAACCCTTTATTCTCATGTCAACAAAAATTAGGGTACAGCCAAATACACTTATTTACAGATTAACAAGAGTTGGAGGGGATCTTGTAGGTCATCTAGTCCAACCCCCAGTCCAAGCAGACGACTTTACACCATTTCCGACAGATGGCAGTCCAGTCTCTTCTTGAAATTTAAACCTATATTTATGGTCACTGTGACTAGCGATCGGTCAGAATCTTATCTTCTGGAATTCATCCATTTTCTTTCTAAATGTGTGGTTGTTGGCACATCTGGTGGCAGGGAGTTCCCCAGGATAACCTGGTTTTATATATATATATGTGTGTGTGTGTGTGTGTGTGTGACTTCCGCTCTCTCTGTATTTATTTATTTATTTATAAATCAAATCAAGCTGGCTCAGATGCCTTCTTGTGCTTAAATTCCTGACACCAAAGTGTATTCATATTGCAATTATGCTCCTGTTTCTTGCATGGAAAAAAAAAATACAATTAAAAAAAAAAACTCTTGCGTTCTTGGGACAGCCAAATTTTGAATCCCTTTAAAAAAAAGAGTTTTTATTCCTAGGCATTTTAAAATGTTAAGTATATTAAGTATATTCAGAGATGGGATCGAGTTGGGTTTATTCACAAAATAACCCACTAAGACCAGTTCCAAGACTTTTAAAGGGGATCCAGTTTTCTTGCACTCATTGAAATCGAGGAGGAAAAAAAATAAAATCAACAGGTCACATTCACCAGGGAAATGAATTTCGCCCTTCTTTGGCCTGGTTTTCATTTGCTTCAAGCCGCTGGACCTCATTGAGGTTCAAAGTGGACTTTATTCCTACTCTTGGGAGCAAGAGAGCCTTGCGAAACACACTAGGTGGCTCAGTGGCTAAGACACCGAGCTTGTTGATCAGGCAGTTCGGCGGTTCGAATCCCTTGTCCAGATCTCCTGCGTGAGCAGAGGGTTGGACTAGATGACCTCCAAAGTCCCTTCCAACTCTTGTTACTGAATGTAGAGGTGAATTGGCTGAACGAATGTAATAAAAATCAGTTTAAGATTCCCATAAAAAAAAATGTAAAATTAAAAAAATATATATAAGGCTCTAGACCGCAATGAGGTCTCCCGCCGGGCTTTAAAGGGTTAAAGCTAAAAAAAAAAATCACATGGGCGGACCTTCATTCCGTGGTGGGCGGAGCCACTCGACGTCCCGCCCACTCGAGGGGCAGGGCTGAGCGTCTCCGCCTCCTTTTTTTTTTTCTTCCCCTCCTCTCCCTTTATATTAAACATGCAAAACGTATGCGCATAAATTTGCATGTCTAAAGAGGCCGGCCGCGCAGCGAGCGGGGTCGATGCGTCCAAAATGGCGGAGCGGGCCGGGCGAGGCGGAGGCGGCCGGCTGGACAAGAGCATCACTTTGCCGCCGGACGAGATCTTCCGCAACCTCGAGAACGCCAAGCGCTTCGCCATCGACATCGGTAAGCCAGGCCGCGGCGCCTTCTTCCCTCTCCCGCAGCCCCGGTTCCCTTCCTCCGCCGCCTCCGCCGCCTTTCGCCCTTCTCCTTCTTTCCCTCACTGAGGGAAGGGGAGAGAACTGAGGCGCCGCGCAAGGCACGCCGGGACTTGCAGTCCCGCTCCTCATAGGGATAACCGCTGCGGAGGGCGACGCCGGACGTCAACTCCCGACGTGCTTTGCGTCCGGCCGGGCGGCGCGACGCCTGATGGGAGCGGTAGTTTCCGCGCTCGCCCTCGGCTAAGCTTTAGAGCCGGCCAAGACTACGAAGACCAGCGTCCCTCTGGATTTCAGGGCTGGGTGGGAGGGGGGCAACAGGGAGACGGTATAAACAAATCCTGTTTTTTGGGGGGAGGGGTGTGTGTGTGTGAGGGAGCTTCAAACACCCCCCCCCACAAAGAGTGGAGGGGGGAAGACCCCCCAACCATGCCCCCCCCTTTTGCAGAAAATATGAATTTGGGGGTGCTTCTTTTTTTTTTGTAGGGGCCCCCTCAGCTGCCTGTGTGTGTGTGTTTTTTCAGAGGGAGGGGAAAAAATGTCTTCTTTTTTGCAAGGGGTTTAAATTCCACCCCCCCCACCTCTTTCGATGGGGAGAAAGAAAAAAAAGGGGGGTGTTTCCTCTGTTTGACCCCCCCACACACACTTTTAGTTTTTGTGTTCCCCCTCACCCAACAGCCAGTGAGGCTCCCTTCAGACCCCTCAGAAACCCCCCCACCCTCATATTTTTGGGGGGAGGGTGGATAGATACTAAGCACCCCCCCCAAAAAAGGGGGAGCTTTTAAATTTCTCCTAATCTATCTATCTGTCTGTCTGTCTGTCTTTATCTTCTATCTATCTACCTTCTATCTATCTATCATCATCTATCATCTATCTATTCATCTATCTTCTATCATCTATCTATCATCATCATCTCTATCTTCTATCTATATCATCTATCTTCTATCTATCATCATCTATCTACTATCTATCCATCTTCTATCTATGTCTACTATCTATCATCATTATCTATCTTCTATTATCTATCTATCTATCTATCTATCTATCTATCTATCTATCATCATCATCTCTATCTTCTATCTATCATCATCTATCTTCTATCTATCTATCATCTTCTATCTACTATCTATCTATCTTCTATTTATATCATCTATCTATCTATCTATCTATCTATCCTTCCCACCTCCTAAAAAATGATAAAAAACATTCCCCCCTCCCCAAAATAATAATAACCCCCAGAAATTGGGAAGCAACCTGTCTCCAAATACAGGCCATATGTTAGGTTTTGAATCTTCTGGAAGCCAGGAAGGAAATAACTTTTAAAAATGATAGATAAATAGATAGATAGATAGATAGATAGATAGATAGATAGATAGGGAGAGAGAGAGAGGGGGGCGGAATGTTCTTAGATAATCTGGAATTCAAGCCTGGCCGTAAATAGTAAATAAACATTAACAAGTAAGACTTTGGTGTTAAAAACATGCCTTGCGCTTTTCAAAGTTTTGCATTGATGTGCAAATGCTTTGTCCCAAATTAAAAGTGGGAATGAAAGAATTAGCTGTTTTAATCTTTTTTTTTTTTTAAAAAGCATTCATTTAGTGGTTTATTTTTAGAAATTCCCTTCCTAAATTACTCGAATTTGTCATTCGTGAAAAATAAACTGGATCTCTCGCCTTTTGCCACGTTTTTGGGAAGGTTGTGTTAGCTGGGAGTGCAAATGCGGTGCGTTTAGATTTGGCTTGATGGGTTTGCAAGCCGTGGTTTTGACTGTTCGAGGAATGTACTCAATTGTGGTTTATTCAGCAGGCCACGAAGCAGCTCCAGCTACGTATCGGATGAACCCTGCCAAATCTTGTGGGGTTTCGGACCAGTGTCACAGGGATCAGTGCAACATTTTTAGCTTTTTAATTTAACATCTGCTAGTTTTTTGGTTTGGCACAACAGTTCACCTACCTGGATACAACCCAGCGTCAAGTAAATAACACAGGAAGTTGGCCGATGGAATAAAATGGAGCTCAGAAGCTCCTTTCCCTACTTGACCGCCTTGCCTTCCCTTTCCAAGCTGATTTATGTATTCTTTTTTTAATTCGTGAGCTAGGAGATCTAATTCTGACTCGATACGACGGCTTTAACCCTGCGCCGAAAAACTTTACATGGTCGAGCATGGAAAGGTGGGGGTTATACATGGGTCCAAAATTCAGGAGAAGCTTCTGGTGAGCAAGGTTGACATTTTCATTGTCTGTTTTGTCTTTTTTTTTTTTTTGCTGGCTGTCAACATTTCTGGTAGAGAAATTACAGGATGGGAAAAGCCCCCAGAGGATGGATTGCTGCGCTTTCGCTGTTGGCATTTTGTGATCTGCAAATATTCCCTTGAGCTTGGCGTGGCTGGCACCTGGTGATAAGGAGGCAGGGAAGTTAAGGGCACAGCAGGATAAGGCCGAAACGATGGCCTTGTTTTGAAGTTTCGTTTTTCTGCTCTTAAACCAGAAATACGACGGTTCGGTCTGGCTTACTCTGTTCCACTCGTCCAGCCATTAGGGTTTTAATTCCCTCGTTTAATTGGTCCTCGGCTTACAACAATTCATTTAGAGACTGTTGTTACAACAGCACTGAAAAAAAGTGCCTTATGACCATTTTTCACACTTACGACCGTGGCCATCCCTCATCAAAATTCAGATACTTGATTGAATTTATCCCGTTGTGGTTTGGTTACTTAAGGCATAGTTCAGTGCAATGCACACATACCTGTTCAGTGTGTTTAGCCGATTATCTTGATTAAAATGTCTCTTTCTGTTTGTGTGTTCATGTAGATAGAGATATACGGCTTTTACCTGCACCCACAATTTACGAGGTAGCTCATAAATTGCTGTGTGCAAGGTTTATTTTGTGCAATATACTTGTCTCTGATTAAAAATTCTCAACCCATTTTCTACGTTGGTAAAACACGAATTACGCCTTAACTGCTGGCTCGGTTCAGTGGAATTTGGAGGTTGGTTTGTGCACCATAAAATCACAAGATCACAATACTGACAGCGGGGGAGGGGGGAGTCAGATGAGAAGCAAGGGGAAAAAAAAACATTAAGCAAATTTATTAAAAGCAAAGATACTTCCTCTCTCGTTTTCTTCGTTCTCTGCCTACGTACAGCTAGTCCTCGACTTAACGACCACAGTTGAGCCCAAAATTCCTGTTGCTCCATTTTACGACCTTTGCTGTTGTGTTAGATGGTTGTTAAGTGAATCTGGCTTCCCCCTTGACTTTGCTTGTCAGAGGGGATCGCACGACACCCCCTCCTCCGGGACACTGCAACCGTCATAAATACGAGTCAGTTGCCAAGCCACACAATCAGGAGGCTGTGAGTTCGATCCTAGGTAGAGGCACTTTTTCTCTTTCTCTGGGCACACTGAGAATTTATCTGCTGCACAAAACTCCGCATTGGCAACAGGAAGGGCATCCGGCCAGTAAACACTCAGCTCCATTCAGTTACCCAGACGCTGCAAGGGATTATGGGGCTGTTAAAAGATGATGATGATGATGATGATGATGATAGAGCGCTGTTCACCATTTACCCCAATTCTTGAGAGCTCTTGAGGGACAAGACTCGTGATGTCTGGATTGGCATTGCACAAGAAGGAGATGTGTGTGTGTGTGTGTTTGTGAGTCTGGCTCTGAGCATCTCGTGCTATTGAGACATTTGGAACGAATGCGCCCTCTCCCTTTGGTCCAAATTGTTTGGGTTTTGCAAGCTCCTGTCAACCGTGCCCCAAATTTTGCTTTTTCTCAATCCTGGTTTGCTTTGCCAACAGGGGGATCGTTGGCCAAGCTGGCTTACTACTCCACCGTTCAACATAAAGTGGCCAGGGTACAATCCTTCGATCAATCGTGCAAGGTAAGACACCCGTTTTCCGTTTTGCCTTTGAAACTCAAAGCCGCCAGCCTGAAAGATTTGCAGCAGGAGATGCCAGGGCTCAGGTGCCAACCAACATTTTAGGGTGGCACAGGTGTCCAAATATGAGCGGCGCGGTGGCCTAGAGGTGGAGTTCCTGCCTCACAATCAAGGAGGCCGAGAGTTTGATCCTAGGTAGAGGCAGATACTTCTCTTTCTGGGCACAGTGAGAATATATCTGCCGAACAAAACTCCGCCCTGGAGACAGGAAAGGCATCCGGCCATTAAAACACTCTGCTAGCTCCATTCAGTTGCCCAGATTCCACCCCGCAAGGGATTATAGGGTCGTTAAATGATGATGATGACAGACGCCCAAATATGATAACCAAAAAAAGGCCCGAAACTTTTGAGATTTAAGAGTCTCATCTCTACGAGTTTGCTACTTTTCAGCAATGAACCCAATTGAATCTGGACCAGCTGGCTGGGGAATTCTGGGAGTCGGAAGTCCAGATATCTTAAAGCTGTCGAGATTGAGATTAAACTTGCTCCTTCACCGTGCGAGAGGTTCGGCCCAGGAATCTTGTGAACCTTTCTTGTTTTGTCGATTTCCCCCGGACAGGATGTCGAACACGAATCTCCCTACGAAATCACCGTCCAGGAGGAGATCACGGCCCGTCTCCATTTCATTAAATTCGAGAACACCTATATCGAAGCCTGCTTGGATTTCATCAAAGACCACCTCGTCAACACCGAAACGAAAGTGATCAAAGCCACAGGAGGTGGTGCGTACAAATTCAAAGAACTTATTGAGAAGAAGCTGGGATTGAAGTAAGTGTGAGCGCCGAGGAGGCACCTCGGGTCTTGTGCGACGGGTTTAAGCTTCGAGGATGGTAACACCCCCCCCTACCCCCCACCCTCCCAGCGGCCTTTTCACGGAGCGCGTCGAAGAAGACGTCGTTCCGGCAGACCAGTATAAAGGTGGAGGAAAGATCAGAATAACAGAGTTGGAAGGGACCTTGGAGGTCTTCTAGTCCAACCCCCTGCTTAGGCAGGAAACCCTACACCACTTCCGACAAATGGTTATTCAACCTCTTCTTAAAAACTTTCACAACTTCTGGAGGCAAGTTGTTCCACTGATTAATTGTTTTCAGTGTCAGGAAATTTCAGTCATTCAGCAGCCGGCCATAACTCGAGGATCACCTGTATATCTTTTTTTTTTTTTTTTTAAATAGCAGACAGGTAATTTTTGTATAATTAGAGATCAGCATTTAAGGGTTGGATCAAACCACATCAGATTGACATGTGGGAAACTACTCTAAAGTCTTTGCATTCCCCCTCTAAACCGGGTTTTCAAATCTCAGCGACAATTTTGCCCATGAATTGGGCAAAATTGGCCCAAGTCAGTTTCCTCTGTTTGCTTAAACCAACATGGTTAACCAGCTTACCTTCCAACTGTGGGCTATGCTACATAGTATTTTAATGTTTATATTGTATGTTTTTTAATTTTGCCTGTTCACCGCTCCGAGTCCTTCGGGAGAGGGGGCGGTATAAAAATTAAATAAATAAATAAAATACACAGGTATTCTGGAGTTAAATTCCCAGGGAGCCATAAGAGCTGAGAAAATTTGCTTCCCATTTATTTTATTTTTCTTTCTTTCTTTCTTTCATTGCTCGGTGGGTTAAAGGAAGGATTTGTCGAGACCACAACTCCCTAAATCCACCAGCATAAGAGTTTGCCGTCTCGAGCCCTCCCAGTGCCCTCTGGTGGGCACCTGGCTAGGGAGAAGCAGAAAGCAGTTGGGTGAAAAGATTGCAAAACACTCCTGTTCGTATCAGAGAAGCCCACTTGTGAAAACCGTCAAGCGAGATGGAAATTTTCGGTCAATTTTTATAAATGTTACAGGTGTCAAAAAAAAATTAGTGCTTGGAATGAAGCCGGAATAAGCGACTGGGGAAATTCTGGGAGTTGGAAGTCCAGCCATCTTAAAACGGCCACGCTTGTGAAGGGCTCAGCTAAATAAAATATTTCCCACCAGATAATACCAGATTAACAAAAGTTGGAAGGGACCTTGTAGGTCATCTAGACCAACCCCCTGCCCCCCCCCCCCCGAGCAGGAGACCCTACACTGTTTCTGACAAATGCCAATCCGGTCTCTTCTTGAAAGCCTCCAGGGATGAAGCTCCCACAACTTCTGTTCCATGGGTTGATTGCTCTGAATGTCAGAAAATGTCTCCTTATTTCCAGGTTGAATCTCTCCTTGTAATCCATCCATTATTCCTTGTCTGGCCTTCGGGTGCCTTGGAGAATAGCTGGACCCCCTTCCTCCTCTCTGGGGCAGCCCTTTCTTTCCCCAGTCCTGTTTTGGGGTGCATACGAGACCTTCCCATCTATGAACCCTCCTTCAGAGCATTGGTTGCAACTAGGAAAAAATAATATATTAACGGCCCTGTTGTTTCCCTTACCTGGTCTCCGGGTAGATTAGATAAAGAAGACGTGATGACCTGTCTGATTAAGGG
The DNA here is from genome assembly GCF_059756535.1 of Pantherophis guttatus. NCBI lineage: Eukaryota > Metazoa > Chordata > Lepidosauria > Squamata > Colubridae > Pantherophis > Pantherophis guttatus. The sequence goes on from NC_142077.1 coordinate 2,990,513, forward strand.
GTGCAATTTTGTCCTCAAGAACATCCCACACGAGGCCTTCGTCTTCCTGAAGGATGCCGACCCCGAGTTCAGGTTCCAGATGAACCATCCCCACATTTTCCCTTATTTGCTGGTCAATATTGGCTCTGGAGTTTCGATCGTCAAGGTGAGGACCGGTTGGGTTTAATCAGCGTAGAGAGTAACCCCCTGGCCATAGTGAAGAGCCCCCAAACTTCCGTCGCTAAGTGAAACATCTGTTAAAGTGAGTTTTGGCCCACTGTTGTTAAGCGGATCATTGCGGTCGTTAAGGTTAGCAGCCTGGTCGTTCAGTGAAATCGGTCTTCCCCCTTGACTTTAGAAAAGATGACTCTATAACTATCATAAATACGAGTCAGTGGCCAAGCGTCCGAATTTTTGATCACAAAAACCCGTCAGGATGCCGCAGTAGAATAAGAATAGATCCCCCTTGCCCATTCGACCCCAGGCTGTTAACGTTGCTTATCGCTGGAATAGCTTTGGGATTTAGGCAGGAATCTGCTCCTTGTCTTCGATAGGTGGAAACGGAAGATAAGTTTGAATGGATTGGCGGAAGTTCCATCGGAGGCGGGACTTTCTGGGGCCTCGGAGCATTACTTACCAAAACCAAGGTAATATTCTTCTTGCCTAGCGATTCAGCATTTGAGTGATGGCTTGCTCTTACGTTTAGCAAATTACAGTCGTGGCCAAAATGGTGGACACCTTTTGGGAAAAGTGTATTTTTGAGGTTTGATGGCTAATAACACCACTTTCTTTGGGGAGTTTCAAGATAATCCTATTCCACTGCTGGAATAGCCCAGACCTTCACCCAATTGAAAATCTATGGATTTTCCGACTAAAGGAACTGGTTAGTCAGAAGAGACCCAGCAATAAAACCCAGTTAATAGAAGCCATCCTTCAATTTTGGTTTCACATGATAACAGCTGCAGAACTAAAAGGCTTGGTTTACTCCATGGGAAGACATTGTAAGGCCATAATTCATGCTAAAGGTTACCCAACTGAGTATTAACTGACATGGGGATCATTTTTGTATATCTCGTTTTTTTCTACGTGTTTCACTTTTCTTCTTTATACCGTAACTGCTATTCTAACAGCAAATCCTTCATAAAAGTTATTGCATTACATTCTTGATTAAATTATCTTTCTATTGATATATACTTTTATAGTACTACTCCAGAAAAAAAGTGGTGGTGTTAGCTAGTTTTAGAAAATACACTTTTCCCAACTGTATGTATATATATATATGTATGTATGTATGTATATATGTATGTATGTATGTATGTATGTGTGTGTATATATATATATGTGTGTGTGTATGTACCATATATGTGTATGTAGAAGATATGTAGGAGAAACGGAGAGAATGTGGCAGAAATTTGAGAAAACCCGATTGCTTCTGTGTTGCTGGGAGAGTTCCACGCCTAAGCCCCAAAACTTAACTTCCCAATGCTTCTCGTCCTGCATTTAGAAAGCTAGCTCATCAGGAAAAAGAGCTGTGCCTTAAGGTTCCCATGCTAGATTTTTAGAGGCAAGGAGATTTTCCCTCTCTCTCTCTCGCTCTCTAAGGGACGGAGAGACCACTCAGAACTGATTTCATGAAGGACACGAAAAGAAAAAAAAACTGGCTGGCCTCGAGAAATACCCTTCCTTCAAGGCCAGTTCATCTGACAGACCTTTGGCGATTTCCCCCCCCCCCCTTTTTTTTTTTTAGAAGTTTGATGAATTGCTGCAGCTCGCCTCGAAGGGCCAACACACCAACGTCGACATGCTGGTGAAGGACATCTACGGCGGGGCGTACCAAACCCTCGGGCTCAGCGGGAACCTGATCGCCAGCAGCTTTGGAAAATCTGCCACAGCTGATAAAGGTAGGAATTTCTTGACAGTTTATTCTTCGGTCCACTCAAACCTGCGAGCTGTCTCTTAAGGGGTCGGCTTGCTCTGCCCATTAAAATTAAGGGCCTTTATTTTTATTTTTATTTTCTATTCTCCAGATCAGTGGCCATCTCCAAATCTCACTGCCCCTCCTTTTGATTCCTTCCCTGAATCTCATTCCGATCTCCCCACCCTTCTTCCCTCTTGTGCCCTTCTCAGATTTTTCCAAAGAAGACATGGCCAAAAGTTTACTGCACATGATCAGCAACGATATCGGGCAGCTGGCTTGCCTGCACGCCAAACTCCACAACCTGGACAAAATCTACTTTGGCGGGTTCTTCATCCGAGGCCACCCGGTCACAATGCGTACCATCACCTACAGTATTAACTTCTTCTCCAAGGTAGAAATCTTGTAGCAGGTTGGCGGGGTGAGGTTTAAGGCAGAGCCAAGTGAAAACTGGAGGGTAGAGTTGTGTTGGGCACGGAAGTAGTTCCTCTAAAGATATTTAGACAAATCCAATTAGGTGTGGTCCTTAGCTCTCTCTGAGCTTGGTGGTGTTGTTTTTTTTTTTAAACAGACGTTTCATTACCAAACTAGGTAACATTATCAGTGCTAGAAGGGGAGAGAGAGAGAGCAAAGAGCAAACCTCTCTCCCTTCTAACACTGATGATGTTACCTAATTTGGTAATGAAACGTCTGCAAGAAAAAAAAAACCCAAGTTCAGAGAGCAACCCCCTAGCTACAAATACTCTCTTCTATTGCTAAAAATAATTTTTTTCCCCTGTTGCATTAATTTTCTCTGTGGGAGTGGTGCGGCGGCCTTAGAGGCGGAGTTCTGGCCTCACAATCAGGAGGCTTGTGAGTTCGATCCTAGGTAGAGGCCGATATTTCTCTCTCTGGGTACAATGAGAATATATATCTGCTGAACAAAACTCCGCACTGGCGACAAGAAGGGCATCTGGCCAGTAAAACGCTCTGCTAGCTCCATTCAGTTGCCCAGACTCCACCCTGCAAGGGATTAAATGATGATGATTAAATTTCTCCGTGTCAGAGGAAGAATTTAAAGACGCCTTAATGGTTGGGGAGAACGAAAAAAAAACCACCCAAGGATGACTCAGGTTGCCTTAGGGAGATGCCGCCGGAGAAATCAGCACCTTCGTTTTTGTGGTTCTGTAACATTTCCGTTGCAGAGCCTTCCTTGTTTTTTATTCTTTTACGCTGAATTTGAAGAAAGGGCAACTTCGGGCTGTGGGTCCCAGCAGGGATACCCTCCCCAGTGTTTGGGTCTGAAGCAACCTCCGTGCCTTTTGTTCAGCGTTGTAAATGTACGGCAGTTGCTCCTCGGCGGGGTTCCTGCGAACACCCATGTTTCGTCTTATGGCAGGGTGAAGTCCAGGCTTTGTTCCTGAGGCACGAGGGCTACCTGGGAGCCATAGGTGCTTTCTTAAAAGGAGCAGAGCAAGACAGTAAGTACAGCCCCCCTCTCTCTTCTGGGCCCCATCCTTTTCTCCCCCCACTCCAAAAGTAAGGGCCTCCCTTTTCCCCTCCCCACTTTCTCATTCCATGATCCAAGCATGGGAGGGCTTGAGGGACACAGCCGAGCCTTTGGCTTGTGCCAAAGGTGGGGGAAGAAATTCACCAGGTAGAGACTGGAGTTCCATGTTGGTTATCTGCCTGCTAGAAGCCTCCCTCGGCTCGGAGTCCCCTCCACCAGATCTGAAATTGTCACGTGCCTCTATTTGGGGTGCGTGCATGCTTCATGTAATAACTGCAGCTAGAATTGTATTTGCACAAAACTGGAAAAGCGAAGAGATCCCTTCGTGATTAAGAAAATATTAGAATGTGCAGGAATGAATAGATCAATGTTTGCAATTCAAGGAAAGGAAGAATCATATTATTATAATATATGGGAGCTGTTTTATCAGTGGTTAGAGAATAAATACGAGAGTAACGTATTGTAAAATTAGACAAGTTAAGAAGAGAAATGTTAGGGTTATGGTATTTTATCATCATTATTATTATTTAGTATTAATATAAGAATGAATGTAAGCAATGAACATGGTGGTAAGTTGAATTGTTAAGACACAAGGAATTTTATACTCGAGACGACACCCTGTTTAATGAAAGGTGGAACGTTTGCATGAAAAGAAAAGAAAAAATTTAAATAAAAGAAATTTTACACAACTCGAAGAGCAACTTAAATTCTTAGGATATTTGCAGCTCCCGTTTTTTTTTTATCCAGAGCCCCCTACGAGGCTCCCGCTTCGGGTTTTGTGTTTCGAGTCGCGTTAAAATTTTCGGTGGAAAAAAAAATAAGCCGCGTGGCTTATTCTGGAAGTCGATTTCTAAAAACAAAAACCATGCTTTTTAAGTGGGTCTGGATTGTGGGTTCCTTCATCCCATCCAATATTCTGTCTCCCTGAATAATAATAATAATAATAATAATAATGCTGATAAGTTTTAAAAAATAGAACTGCTTTGGCATATGCTGGAATATCTTATATATATATGTATTTCCCCCTCCCTCTCTCTTTGTCTTTCTTCTTTCGCTTCCTGCAAACAAAAGATCCCAATTTATACAGCTGGGGGGAGAACTATGCTAGCAGTTCAGGCCTCCTGAGCACATCGCCGGACGTTTGCCCCATGCAGCGAGAACGAAGTGGCACCGTGAGTCTTCCTGGCATATTTAGTACAAAGCACCGGGTCGATCCCACTCACCTAAATATAGCAACACCCCTCCCAACTTGGTGGTTTTCTAGGCAGGATGAGTCCCGACGGTGCCTTTTTTTCCAAACGAAACAATGGAAAACGGCCTGCCAGGACTCGCTCGCTGTTCGGACAGGAAACATCTGCCTTGTGAGCAAGGACATCTCGGAATCCTGCAGGGTTTTTCCCCTCCCCCCCCCAATTGTTTTCAAAACTGACCCGAAATGAATACTTTCAAACCTCCTTTGAGTGCTGAAATCCAGCATTTGTTGAGAACTACAGCAGCCATCTTAACTCCGATCTTAATGTGGCATCTCTGTTCAGGGAAATACCAAACAGATGTGACACCGGCCAATGTTTTATTTATTTTTTTTGCAGGATAATTTGCGTGGCGTACAGAAGGCGGGGTGGTGGTGGACCCCGTTTGGTTTGAGATTTGGGGGGGGAGGAAGGGAAACTTTGCAACAGCTGCAAAATTCTATTTTTATGTATATCCCACCTTTATTTATTTTTTTTAATAAATAAATCAAGGTGGCGAACAGAGCTAATCCTCCTCCTTTCTCTTATTTTCCCCATAACAACAACAACCCTGTGAGGTGGGCTGGGCTGTGAGAGAGTGAGTGGGCTAAGCTGGATTTCATACCCAAGGCAGGATTAGAATTTCCAATCTTCCTAACGATTGGCCCTAAGTCACCCAGCCGGATTTCATGCCTAAAGCAGGACTAGAACTTTCAGTCTCCTGGTAACTGGCCCAAAGCCAATGAGCCGGTTTTCACGGCCAAGGTGGAACTAGAACTCTCAGTCTCCTGGTAACTGGGCCAAAGCCTCCAGCTGGCTTTCATGCCTAAGGCAGAACTAGAACTCCCAGTCTCCTGGTAACTGGCCCAAAGCCACCCAGCCAGTTTTCATGCCTAAAGCAGGACTAGAACTCCCAGTCTCCTAGCGATTGGCCCAAAGTCACTCAGCCGGCTTTCATGCCTAAAACGGGGACTAGAACTCCCAGGCCTCTGGTTTCTAGCCTGGTGCTTTAACCACTAGACTAAACTGGCTCTCTTTACCTCTTAATACCACCACCCCCAACCCCCGTAAAAGGGGAGCAAAGTTTGAATCTTCCAACTGAGAGCAAATGAAGGTTTACGGAAGCCAATATTCATATTTTTTATCCCTTCTTTTTAAATTTATTTTTTAAAAAAAAACCCATCTCCTGGGCTGTGGTTTCCCATCGTATACAAGTTCCAGGTATATTAGTAAAAAAAGAAGCAGACATACTGCGAACTCCGGAACTTAAAATTTTAAGTTCCGGAGTTCGATATATATATATATATATCTCCGGAACTTAAAATTTAAATCTAGTTGTTATATATATATATATCCTGGTCACACTGCTTTCTCTCTCTCTTTTTCCCCCTTCCCCAGTTCGACATGTTGGAAATGGATCGTCTGGAGCGAATGCTGGTTAATCTGCCCTTGCTGCAGGATCCCTCCACGTACGTCGCGGACACCGTGGATCTGACCGACGATGTCCTGGCCCGTCAGTATTGGCTCTCGTGCTTTGAGGAGTCCTTGGACGGGGTAAGGACCCGTTTACGGTGAGGATGGAGGGGAGGAGGATGAGGAAGTGCGCCCACCCACAACAGCCAAGTGCTTGAAGCCGAAACACAAAGCTGCTTTTTTCGGGAGGCCACCAGACTTTTTTCTTCTTTTTTTTTCTTTTGAAGACGTTTCGCTTCTCATCCCAGAAGCTTCTTCAGCTCTGACGGGAGGGTGGGGAACGGAAGGATTGATACCCCTTGGAGACAGCCGGTCATTTGCATCCTTTTTTAGAGGGCCGTTGAGGTCACTTGGAGGTGTCCTCGGGATCACCTGAGTGGTGCAAATGGTTCCTGTAGTCTGCAAATTTCCCCCCCCCTCTGGAAATCCATTCCGACTCCCACACCCTTCCAAGTTGTGTAGCTCAAAGTCTGTAGAGATTCTCACAGTCATCCAGATCACGGCTGACCCAAAACCAGAACAATAACAACCATCGACACCCATGACCCTGGGATGAGTGTGAGAATCTCTACCGACAGAGTGCTGTGTCATCGGCAGGAGAGGACTCCCAAGAGTGAAGGAGAGGAGTTGGCAAGGCCTCCCTCTCCAGGACCCTCCTCTCTGGCAATGCCTTCGGTGTCCGCCGAAGGGCAAGAGATAGGGCCGGGGCCAAGCACGTCCACGCAGCCACAGGTGGACAGTAATGAGGGAGATGAGTCTAGGCTGGATCCTCGACAGCATCGCAGAGATAAGCGCGCGCAACAGAAGAAGAGGCGTGCCAGAGATTAGGCTGAGTCACTGGACCACACCCCACAGAGTATAAAAGTGGGTGAGATGGCCATTCAGACTCTGTGACGGACAAAACTAACTACTATCGAGTCACATTACATCTTTGGAAACAACATTATCGGCCTTGGATTTATTTTACGAACTGGACAATTCTTGACTGTGTGTATTTTGTTTATTGAGTAAAATTCTTGGCAAGCAGCTACTGGGTTGCTGCCAAGCTTCTTATCGGAAGAATTGGTTGTCTGCCAGTTTATTTAACCCCCGGCTGTCTGTTTGTGTGCGTGTGTGAGACGGGGACAGAACATTGGCGCGTTTTAGGGGGAGAATTAGGAATAGAGGAAAAGGGAGAATTTTGTGGGTGGGTGGGTAGGAGGGGTATATCATTTAAACTAGAGGAAGAATCTGGAAATCAATTCAGCCACTTGCATAAAGTTTTCCCCTCCTCTAGCCCCCTTCTCTCTCTCCTTCCCCGGCCAGGTCGCTAAACGTGCCGCAGCCAGCCAACCCGATTCGGTCGACGCAGCCGAGCGAGCCGACAAATTCCGACACAAGTACCGGGAGAAGCTTCAGACGCTCCGACAGCAGCCGTTGTAAGTTCGGGGCAGGGTCCTTGACTTACGACTGTTTCGTTTAGCGACCATTTGAAGTTTGCGACGGGAGTTACCGAGGGAGCAGAATTTTCTAGAAATAAGCCAGGGGGTGGTTTTAAAAGGCAGAAGATAATTTTTTTCCCCCATAGTACAACTGACTCTTTTCTCTTCCTTTTTCCTTCTCAGCGCATACGGCGGCCTAACAGTTAGAAGTTTACTGGATACAAGGGAACACTGCTTGAATGAATTTAACTTCCCCGATCCTTACTCCAAGGTAAGGCTCCTTCCTCGCTGCCCTGGAGTGCGGTCCCATCTCTTTTGAGCCCTGACCCAGTTTTGCTTCCTCGTCCCATCCCCATGGGGTAGGAAGGAAGGAGAGAGAGAAAGAAGGGGAAGGAAGGAAGGAAGATAGAAAGGAAAAAAGGGAGAAAGGAGGGAGGGGAGGGAGGAAGGAAAGAAGATAGGAAGATCAGGGAAGGTGGAAGGAAGGAAGAGATGGGAAGGAAGGAAGGTAGAAAGGAAAAAGGGTGAAAGAGGGAGGGGAGGGAGGGAGGGAGGGAGGAAGGAAGAGATGGGAAGGAGGAAAAGAGGATGGGAAGGAAGGAAGATAGAAAGGAAAAAGGGTGAAAGGAAGGGGGAGGAAGGAAGGAAGGAAGAGATGGGAAGGAGGAAAAGAAGGAAGGAAGAGATGGGAAGGAGGAAAAGAAGGGATGGGAAGGAAGGAAGATAGAAAGGAAAAAGGGTGAAAGGAAGGGGGAGGAAGGAAGGAAGGAAGGAAGAGATGGGAAGGAGGAAAAGAAGGAAGGAAGAGATGGGAAGGAAGGAAGATAGAAAGGAAAAAGGGTGAAAGAAAGGGGAGGGAGGGAGGAAGGAAGGAAGGAAGATAGGAAGATCAGGGAAGGAGAGGGTGGAAGGAAGGAAGATAAAAAGGAAAAAGGGTGAAAAAGGAAGAGGAGGGAGGGTGGAAGGAAGGAAGGAAGATGAGAAAAGGGAGGAAGGAAAAAAAGAGATGGAAATATCCTTTTGGAAGGAAGGTGAATGAATTTATTCTGTCTCCTGTAGCTCAAGAGAGTCTTGGTTGAAACTGGGGGAGACTAACCCCCCTCCCTCCCTCTCTCTCCCCTCCCCTCCCGCCTCCCCCCTTTCTCTTTCTCTCTCTCTCTCTCTCTCTCTCTCTCTCTCTCTCTCTCTCTCTCTCTCTCAGATAAAGCAGAAGGAAAACGGCATTGCACTCCGGCGTTACCAGGGGGTGATTGAGTCCCTGGACTCCCTGGGCTGGGAGGAGAGGCAGTTCGCTCTGGTGAAGGGTCTCCTGGCCGGAAATGTCTTCGACTGGGGGGCCAAAGCCGTCTCGGAGTAAGTCTTCTCAACGCTCCCCTTTTCACCGGATACAATTTTCATAACACCCAGAAATTCTGGCTTTTCTGACCTTGGTTGTTGAGTTGGGTCCCAATTTGTTAAAACCCCCAAACCCCCAAACGTGTTACCGGGGGTGTTGGTCCTCGCCTTACGACCGCAAACCGAGCCCCAAATCTAGTATTTTTTTAAATTATATCTTCTATGGGTGACTCGTTTTTCCAGTGTTGCGCATATACAATCCTTGCTGCCGTCAAAACATGTAATATTAAATATATATATTCCCTTTGTCATATTTTTCCGGTACGATGCCTAACAGAAATATTTCTGGCTTATAACCTATGTGTTGCTTTTAACGCTTTTTCTAACCGTGTATGTATTTTTCATCCAGTATTTATTTTTTTTTGCCTTTGCACATATCCACCACATATGATAATATGTGCCCGGTGTCCGATTACATTTCCAACATTTGGCGGGCACGTTTTTAAACTTCTTGGCCAATCTTGCCGGTGGTAAATGCCAACCTATAAAACATTTGGTACAAATTTGTACACATTTGCAAAGGTGTTATTCTGATCCCTTGGGAAGATCGCTGGTGAGATCCCTACAAAGTCACCCCCTGCATGCAAGGGGGTTGGACTAGATGACCTCCAAGGTCCCTGTTACTGTTACCCAGGAAATCCTAGTTGGGCTTTTGTTTTATTTCCGCAGAAATAAATAAATAGCAGGGAAATTTCACTGCGGCACTGGTTTTTCTCACCTGTATGCTGTTCTTTCTCTCTCTCTCTCTCTCTTTTTTTTCTTCCCTCTCTCTTCCTGCTTTTCCTCACTGCCAGCGTCCTTGAAACGGAGTCCCAGTTTGGATTCGAAGAAGCCAAGGAAAAATTACAAGGTATCGAGGGGAGGGGAGGGGAAAATTTGAGAAAAACCCTTCTTTTAATACAATTAAATTTGCAACTTCTAGAGGCCAGCTGTTCCATGGATAATTTGTTCTAGAGTCTAACAGTTGTCGTGGGGAAAAGAAGAGAGATGTTGTACATGTTGGCCCCCTTGAGTTATTTTTTCAAAAATAATAATGCTGGGATGCAAATAAATAATAATTTTTTAAAAAACACCCCTTAAAAAAGCACCTGAAGGCACGACAAGAAGCAACGGGTGGAAACTAACCAAGGAGAGAAGCAACCTAGAACTAAGGAGAAATTTCCTGACAATGAGAACAATTAACCAGTGGAACAACTTGCTACCAGAAGTTGAGAATGCTCCAACACTGGAAGTTTTTAAGAAGATGTTTTATTTATTTATTTATTTATTAAATTTTTATACCGCCCCCTCTCCCGAAGGACTCGGGGCGGTGAACAGCCAGAATTAAAAACACACAATACAAATATTAAAATACATTAAAACAAAATTAAATTATCTTAGGCATATCTTATGTTGGACAACCTTTTGTCTGAAGTGGTGTAGGGTTTCCTGCCTAAGTAGAGGGTTGGACTAGAAGACCTCCAAGGTCCCTTCCAACTCTGTTTATTCTATTTCTATTTCCTTCCAAAGCTCATTGGAAAAAGTTGTTTCAAATTTGCAAGAAAGCATTTCAAGGTTTGAAACATTGGCAGGCCTTTCTAGAGAAGTTTGCTTGATCTCAAGACGTTGAGTAGAGGGTAGAGTGGGGGGGACGACGGGGTAACCCCTTTCTCAAATGAAACCTTTGAGATGCTTTTCAAAAACTTTTTTCTAAAAATCCACTTTTTCTTTAACTGATGGATCAGACGGACCTGGTCTTCTCAGCATTTCCTTTCCAGGAAGTGGCAAGTTCTAAGTTATTTTGACAAGTGATCATGTCATTCTTTCTTTCTCTCTCTTTTTTTTTTTTCCTCTTCCCCTTTTCCCCTTGCTGATGCCGCCAGAACGTCCTTGGCTCGAGGATTCGTACACCGAATGGGTGCAACGGCTCAAGGTATGCACGGCCCATCCTTCAACCGCCGTTTTGGAGGGGTTGTTTTGGTAAGGGGTGGAGAAAGAGGAGGAATAGAGGGAAGGTCTCACAGGTTCGAGCAGGAGAGGAAACCTATTGGCTAGTCCAGCGTTTCCCAACCGCACCAACTTTTTTTTTTTAATTTATTGATTGATTTTTTTCCCCCTATTAAATACAATTCTTAGTGCTTTATAAGCATCGTGTTGTCTGGGTATTTAATTTACTTAGCAATACCAATTTACACTTTTTTTTTCCAACCATCGGTTAAAATAAATCTCCTGTTTTGATAATAATTTTTACATCCTCTTTCTGCTTCATTTTCAATGTCAATTTTACAGCTGTCAATTTCAATGTCAATTCAGGGCTGGCTGGGGAATTCTGGGAGTTGAAATCCCCACCCCGAAGTTCAGAAACACTGAATGTTTTTTTTTTAACATGGCACCAGACTCTCGTCTCCTGTAAGGCTGACTTTCTGGACCGAACCAAAGTTTACTTTTAAGAGACGAGGTTTTGTTGGATTTGGCCATGGGTTATTTTAGCACGAAAGGGACACGGTGGCTCAGTGGCTAAGATGCTGAGCTTGTCGATCGAAAGGTCGGCAGTTTGGCGGTTCGAATCCCTAGCGCTGCGAAACGGGGTGAGCTCCCGTGACTTGTCCCAGCTTCTGCCAACCTAGCAGTTCGAAAGCACTTAAAAAATGCAAGTAGAAAAATAGGGACCACCTTTGGTGGGAAGGGAACAGCGTTCCGTGTGCCTTTGGCGTTGAGTCATGCCGGCCACATGACCACGGAGACGTCTTCGGACAGCGCTGGCTCTTCGGCTTTGAAACGGAGATGAGCACCGCCCCCTAGAGTCAGGAACGGCTAGCACATATGTGCAAGGGGAACCCTTTTATCTTTACCTATTTTAGCACATTGCCTCTGCTGCCCCATTCTCAGAGTGGACATTGGGGGGAGAGGGTGACAGCATCAAAATTGGGGGCTCTTGTCTTAAGAACAGAAGAGGGTGGCCCCCAAGAAACTCCTTGGTGTAACGTCAGCTCTTCCTACTTATTCCCACCTTTATCTCGCGTGACAAAAAAAAAATCCTTCTAGAGTTTTGTTGCAAAATTCAAGAATACTCAAGAAATTCCAGGGCACTGAGAGAGATTTCCCTCTTACATTATTACTATTACTATTACTATTACTATTACTATTACTACTACAACTATTATTATTATTATTATTATTATTATTTAAATTGAGGGATGGTTGTGGGTCCCTTCCCAGATTTTGGCTTTCTCCAGCAGCGTAGCTTGACTTGAGTCCACTGGGGAATCCGTGGCCGAATGCGCGGAATGTTTATTTTGTCTCCGGGTTCTCTGATGCGTCTCTTTTTCCTTTCGCAGGCCCCAGCTCATAAATGTGCCTTACTTTTTGCAGATAACAGTGGAATTGATGTCATTTTAGGTGTCTTCCCTTTTGTTAGGGAATTGCTCTGTAGGGGCACGGAGGTCAGTAACGTTTCCGCGGCGTCTTACGGTGAAATGCCTTTCGAGGGTCTCTCTCTCTCTCTTGCCCAAGCTTTGTGTGTCGGCTTGGCGGTTTAAGAGGAGACAAGGGGGTCCAGATAAGCCTTTCTCCAGCTTGGCACCTTGGAGGGTTGTGGGGGGGTACGTGACTACAACTCCTATCTTCCTCTGGCCCCCTTGATGGGACTTGTGGAAACCGCCAAGCTAGCAAAAGGTTAGAAAGAAAATGGAACCGCTGCTATTTAATATTAAATAATATTTAATATCATATTGTTTAATCCCAGCTAAAAAAAGAATTAATGGAAACACCAGAGTTTAGCTTGATTTGAATTTTTAACCAACTTGCTAACAAGCAAATAACTTAAGTTCCGCGGAAGACGCAAGTCAGAATCGTGACTTAAGAGAAGAGGTTTTCTTCGGCCCCCATCTCTTTCCCCCTTCGAAGCTCGCAACACAAAGACCCACAACCTCGTTGTTTTTCTTTTGGGATCCGGGATCTCCTGCAGCTCTGGCAGGAGATCTCCTAGCTGAAATGGTGGGATCTGCACCAGGAAATTTGGCTTTAAGAGGAGGAAGAGACACACATCCTGTGCAGTTATAACCCCTTGGTTTTCAATTGATACCAGCCGAATATCAATTACCATATTTTTCGGAGTATAAGACGCTCCGGACTATAAGACGCACCTACCTTTTGTGGGGAGGAAAATGAGAAAAAAATCTGCCTCCCAGCAATTTGCCTCCTTGCAGCAAACAGCGGAGGCCGAAAATGGGGCCCGTGGAGGAAGCGATAGGCAATGACAATCCCTGCAGCCTGAAACAGCTGATGGTCGGGAGGCCGATCCAACCGACAATCAGCTGCTTGTGCTAATCAGGCTGTGCTGAAGTTGAAACTGAAACGGGCTGTTTGCTGCAGGGAGGCAAATTGTTGGGAGGCAGAGGCCAAAGTTTGGGGGCCGGTGGATAGGAGGGGCTACATTCGGTGTATAAGACGCACCCAAATTTTCACCCTCTATTGGGGGGGAAAAAGTGTATCTTATACTCCGAAAAATACGCTATTTGCCAGTGAGTTTAAGACTAATCAGGAGGTGGCCAAAAGAAAATGATTGTAGGCAGTTTCTAGATTGTATAAATTCTCCTTGGGGTGCCAACTCTGTCTTGTAAACGGATAGTAGTGAAGGTGGGACCCCTTTTCATTTCTGGGCAAGAAATAATATCAGATGCATTTGGTGGCCTTCTTGCCACACAGGCCAAGATTAAAGGAATTGCACTGGCCTGGGATATTTAGCTTGTCCCCCCCGAAATTGTGTCATTCTAACGTCGCACGGCTGCAAATATATTTCAGAATATATTTCAGTTCCGATTTAAAGTGTCTCAAACCTCCCTATATGTCATAGTGTTGATCCACAATGACTTCTCTCCAAAATGTCCTTTGCTTTTTTTCTCTCTCTCTTTCTCTCTCTCCCTCCCTCTTCTGCAATACCAGGTTATTTTGGCTTGCAATTCAGGTCCTGCTCTGAACGACGTCACGTATAACGAATCCTTGCTGGTGGCGGAACGGATCGCGGCTATGGACGTTGTCATCCGGTAAGGATTGGTGGGCACGAAGCTTGAAAGAATAAAAAAAAAATAAATTTTTTTTTTACCTTCGGGCACGGGAAGGACGTTTTAAATTCATAGCCTTGAGGAGGCTTTCGGTCAAATGCAGTAAATTTTTTGACGAGAAAGGAATTGAAAAGAACGTAACTGAGCCAAGTTAGGTGACTATTAAGAAGACACCTTCTTCTAAGAAGAAGGATGATGTCATAAAACGCCACGACGTCACTGCACCTGAGAGAAATGACACGTTTGCTTCAAAATCAGAAACGGATATAACAGTCTAAAGTCTGAGAAGCAATAAAACCTTGATCTTTTGATTTTACAGTGTTAAGTACAGTAATAAAGATAATAAATACATTTATTTTCATTTATTCATGTTCACCTTCCTGGGGCTAAGTCTTAGATGACCACTGAATTTAAACAGAAATATAGGACCCCCTTCTATTTTAGAAATTGTTCAGTGTTTTCTCTAATGCTTCTGGCCACTCAGTGAAGTTAGTTTTGTGTCTTCTTTGATCAAATAGTTTAGCACTTTATTTTTTTTTTACAGGGTTTCAATCTGTTTTATTCAGTTTACAGCGCTGATCCCTGACCCGGACTGTCATAAAAAAATATTCTAGATAACCATGCAATCTAATGAAGTAAAACAATTATTGCTAATGCTAACAGATCAACCTCTTTGCATATGTTGAATTAATTTCCTGGGCTTTTCTTCGTTGTGCTCATCCCCTTTGATGTAACTTTGATGTAAAATAGATAGATAGATAGATAGATAGATAGATAGATAGATAGATAGATAGATAGATAGATAATCTAGATAATAGATAACATAATTGATAGGATTGATAGGTAGATGATAGATGAGATAGATTTAGAAGATAGATAATATAGATAATAGATGATAGGATTGATAGATATAGATTTAGATGATATAGATTTAGATAGATAAATAGATGGATGATAGGATTGATAGATTTAGATGATATAGATATAGATAGATAGATAGATAGATAGATAGATAGATAGATAGATAGATAGATAGATAATATAGATAATAGATAACATAATTGATAGGATTGATAGGTAGATGATAGATGAAATAGATTTAGAAGATAGATAATATAGATAATAGATGATAGGATTGATAGATATAGATTTAGATGATACAGATTTAGATAGATAAATAGATGGATGATAGGATTGATAGATTTAGATGATATAGATATAGATAGATAGATAGATAGATAGATAGATAGATAGATAGATAGATAGAAAATATAGATAATAGATGATAGGATTGATAGATGATATAGATTTAGATAGAAGATGGATGGATGGATGATAGGTAGGTAGGTAGATAATATAGATGATAGATGATAGGATTGATGATAGATTTAGATGATAGAGATAGATTTACCGTAGATAGATCGATAGATGATAATAGATGATAGCATTGATAGAGACGATATAGATTTAGATAGATAGATAGATAGATAGATAGATAAATAGATAGATAGATAGATAGAAAGAAAAATAGATAGATGAATGAGATGAATAGATGATGATAGATAAATAGATAGATATAGATATAGATATAAATATATAGATAGATAAATAAGATAGGATAAGATAAGCTGAGGTGGCGCAGTGGAGTGCAGCACTGCAGGCTCCTTCAGCTGTTCGGCAGTTCAAATCTCACCGGCTCAAGGTCAACTCAGCCTTCCGTCCTTCCTTTGGTGGGTAAAATGAGGACCCAGATTGTTGGGGGCCATACGTTGACCCTGTCAACCGCTTAAGAGAGGGCTGTAAAAGCACTACGAGGCAGTATATAAGTCTTAAGTGCTATTGCTATAAAATGGATGATAGGATAGATGATGTAGCTGAACGGATGGATTGGACGATAGATAACAGATGCCAGTAAGTTGAAATACGGAGGAACTTTCACATCTGCAAATTTGGTTGGATCAAGTATAAAGCAGCATTTGGTTCTCTCGAGGCCGCCGCTAAAATTGGCTCTGGGAAAGCTGCACAGCCGACATGTCCCGTCCCCCCCTCCCTCCCCTTTTGCTTCCTACCGAGATCCTCCCGCCTTTCTAGCCATCTCTATTTGTAAGGTTGCGCTAACGCTGGGCAACTTCGCTGGACGTTTCTCCCATGGACTTAAGTGTTGCCATTTGACCCCCTCTTTCTCTCTGTCTCTCTCTGTCTCTCTCTCTCTAGAACTGCCCTGAAGGAAGAGAGGCTCCTCTTGGTCCAGACCGGCTCCAGTTCGCCCTGCTTGGATCTCAGGTTTGCCATCTTCCCGGTCATTGTAAAATAAAACGATCAACATAAATTGGATCGCTATTTGAAAAAAACAAACAAACCACAAAACAATTCAAAACAATATTTTTATCTTTGGTTTGTTATAACCGCAGCTTTTGGGGGTCATTTGCCATAAATCATTAACTTTTTATTTGCAAATTAGTCACCAGAGTGACTAACGCCCAACTGACTCCTCTTTGCCCATTCAAAGCGCTTTTAAAAATTAGCCGCGGGCGAGGAACTCATCCTTCTGGCACCCAACCGAGGCCTTCGGCATTGTTTGGAGACAACCTTAGCATTAAAACAACAGCGGGCCAGCAACCTGCTCCATTAAATCTCCTTTTCCAAAAGATCCTACAAAGTCATGCTAGATAGATCGGCAACTCCAAATTGAAAGTGGTATATAGCAGTGGGTTGGACTAGAAGATCTCCAAGGTCCCTTTCCCGCTCTATTCTGATTGATTGAAGGAATTCCAGCTCTTAACTGAAAAATCCCCCGATTTGCTGTTGCTTATTATAAAACCCTAAAATAGGGACGGGGTGGCTCAGGGGCTAAGACGCTGAGCTTGTCGATGGAAAGGTTGGCAGTTTGGCGGTTCGAATCCCGAGTGCTGCAGAAAGCTCCCATTACTTGTCCCAGCTTCTGCCAACCTAGCACTTTGAAAGCAGGTAAAAAATGCAAGTAGAAAAACAGGGACCACCTTTGGTGGGAAGGGAACAGCGTTGCGTGCGCCTTGGGCGTTGAGTCACATGACCACGGAGACGTCTTCAGACAGCGCTGGCTCTTCGGCTTTGAAACGGAGAAGAGCACCGCCCCCTAGAGTCGGGAACGACTTAGCACACATCTGCGAAGGGAACCTTTACTTATTATAAAACCTTTAAAAAGAAACTTAAAAAGCGGGAGCAGCGGTGCTGATGTTGCCTATTTTTTCGAGCTTAAAATTAACCAAGGGTCGATTTCCCGACGATGTGTTCGAGTTCCGTTTAAGGGATCTCTTCACGCATCCCCCATCCATTAAACCACCGTTCGAGCCAACTGCTCCTTTTCAGCAATCATTTAACCCTCCTCCTCCTCTTCTTTGATTCTCGCAGCCGTCTGGACAAGGGCCTGGCCAGCTTGGTCCGAGAGCGGAAGACCGACCTGGTGATCATCGAAGGGATGGGCCGGGCTATCCACACCAACTACCACGCCAAGCTGAAATGCGAGAGCCTCAAGCTGGCCGTGCTGAAAAATTCTTGGCTGGCCGATCGCCTGGGCGGGAAGATCTTCAGCGTGATTTTCAAGTATGAAGTCCCTCTCAAATCCTCCTGATAAAAGACCCCCCCCCCCCCGAAGAGGTCGAGCTTCGGCTTAGCGAAAAGGACTTTGCACTAGTTACAATTTTAATTGTAAAAGAATGTATTTTTATTACCACAGGGAAAAAAAAAAACGTGTTTCTCTCTCTCTCTCTCTCTTGCGCGCGCACACACACCCAAACACACACCTCTGTATTTATATTGTGCTTTTGTGACTTAAAAGAAAGCAGCCATCACTCACTCCGTGCGTTTTGTGTCTCTCTGAATTGGATGCGGTATTTGTGATGGCAGAAGTTTTGATTTTTTTTTCCTCCTGCTTTTTTTCACCCCAGGGTTTGTGTGTGTGTGTGTGTGTGTGTGTGTGTGTGTGAGATGCTTGTATTGAAATGTCCCGAAAAGCTTTTTTTAAATCTATCTAGATATCGTATATATACCCTGTTTTCCCCCAAAATAAAATCTCCCCTGATAATAAGCCCAATCGGGCTTTTGAAGCGCATGGCAATAAGGCCAAGTGCTTATTTCAGGGTTCAAAAAAAATAAGAAAGACAGGGTCTTATTTACGGGGAAACACGGTACATACTGGTAATTTATATTTTAGCTTAAATTTGAATATATATACACATACACACATATGCAAAAAACTTAAGAAGACGGATACACACACACACATATATAAAAATGTATAAGCTGCAGTTCCAAAATCAAGCACCGGAGGGCAGACTTTCCTTTATTTTTGCCTGTGTGGATGCAGTTCCTAAATTAACCATTTGATGGCAGATTTTTAAATGTGTTGGTGTATTATCTATACATTGGGATGACAGACCATTCTCAAAGTTTGAATCTGCACTTCCCAAATTCACCACTGGAGGGCGGGTTTTTGAATGTGTATAATACATAAACTGCATTACTAAAATTAGCCACTGGAGGGCAGTCTTTTCTTATCTATTATCTCTCACCTAAACTCTCATCTATATTATCCATCCATCCATCCATATCTCATATCACCTATCATCTATATTATCTATCTCTCACCTAGCATCTATATCTATCTATCTATCTATCTATCTATCTATCTATCTATCTATCTATCTATCAATCAATCAATCAATCAATCAATCTATCTACCACCTAGCATGCTATCTCTATCACCTATCACCTAATCTATCATCTATCCCTATCCATCCCTATCTATCCATCCATCTCATATCACCTATCTCTTATTATCTATCTCTCACCTAGCATATCTATCTATCTATCTATCTCTCACCTATCATCTAATCTATTACCTATCCCTATCTATCCCTATCTATCCATCTCATATCCCCTATCACCTATATCTATGATCCTATCTCTCACCTAGCATATCTATCTATCTATCATCTATCTATCTATCTATCTATCACCTATCATCTAATTTATTATCTATCCCTATCCATCCATATCTAATCCATCTCATATCACCTATCACCTATATCTATGATCCTATCTCTCACCTAGCATATCTATCTATCTATCTATCTATCATCTATCTATCTATATCTATAACCTATCATCTAATTTATTATCTATCCCTATCCATCCATATCTAATCCATCTCATATCACCTATCATCTATCTCTTATCTATCTCTCACCTAGCATATCTATCTATCCATCTCATATCACCTATCACCTATATCTATGATCCTCTCACCTAGCATTATCTATCTATCTATATCTATCTATCTATCTATCTATCTATCTATCTATCTATCTATCTATCTATCACCTATCATCTAATCTATTATCTATCCATATCTATTCATCTCATATCACCTATCACCTATTTCTATTATCTATCTCTCACCTAGCATCTAATCTATCTATCATCTATCTCTATCCATCCATCTATCCATCCATATCTGCCTGCCTGCCTACCTTACCTCTATGTACCTCCTTAACGGCTAAGCCGTACTTCACCATATAGTTTTGAGGACCAGAGTTGGAAGCCTTCCTGGTTCGCACCCGAGTCCCAGGGAGAGTGACTTTTAACCTCCCAAGGATGCTGGCGCCTTCCTAGTCTACTATCAGTTAGAAAAAGAACACGAGAGTTACTCACTTCTCGGGTGGGAAAGTTGGCTTGGGAGGACATCCATCTCAGATTCACTCTTCTCCGGCCAGATCAACCTGCTTACATCCCTTAACAGCTTTCTCGCTGGACCGTCATAAACCAGGCTGCCCTGCTACTATGGGCGTCACAACAGATGAGCTTTCCACGGTCCAAAATGCCCCCTCCCCCGTCTCCGGTGAAGAAGTTGGCGAGTGGCAGGTATTAAAAAAAAAATAAGACCATTTTGTCACAACATTCTTTTATTTAGTCGTGTAACTCCTAGACGCCCCCACCGATCCTGTGCTGTTGCTTGCCAAGTGTCGTCTTTTCGCTGTCCTGCCTTGCAGGGAGGGCTTTTTTTCCCCCCCATCCGGGAGACGTTCCATTCGCCCTGGGAGAATTGTATGGATCTTTCCTTGAACTTTGAAAAAAAAAAATGAGACCCGCTTCCTTTTGCAGTGTGTGTGTGTGTGTGGGGGTGGCAGCCATTTTTAAGGGGAGGGGGTCATGTCATCTTCCAACTTCTCACCCCCCCCCCGGAATCTCTATCCCCTTTTAGGTTTTCTGCTGTTAGCGAAGGACCCCTTTTAGGAGGTGTTTATGTAAATTTATGCTAATTTATTAAAATCTCGGGCCAAAAAAAAGTATCTCCCCTCACAAATTAGGCAAGTTTTTACATTTTTTTTCCCCGACTGTCGAGAAATTTAATCTAGAAAAGTCACCATTCCCATCTCGGGCACACCGCCTCTCCACATTTGTTTTTTCTGAAGCTCTTGAGGACTAGAAACTTGCGGATCACAAAGCTCAAGGTTTGGCTCTCGGTGGGCGCTCCCTTCTTCTCTCAATCCCTACGGACTGAGACGCTCCCTGCCTTCTCTTTACGTGGGACGGCGAGCCACGCCAGCCCCCTCCACACACACACACCCCGGACAAAACCAGGTTAGATTGTTAGATAGTGTTAAAAGATGCCGAAACCAGGGTTAGCTGACAATCCGGTTGTCTTAACGAGAAAAAAAAAAGGGGCTCTAGGATTTATTTTTTTGCCTTAGCAGCGAGAAACTACGCTAGGTTTTTTTTTTTTGTCGTCTTTTTTTTTTTTTGCCCAGATGTGGCCCCAAAAAACTCTTAAGTATTATAAAAAAAAAATGATTACTGGGGGGAGAAAAAAAAAACCAGAATGCATAGGAGGAAAAGGGGGGAGGGGGGAAGAAAGGAAAAAGACGGGAGGAGGAAAAAAAAAAAATATATAGTTCGTTGAAAATTTGGCCGCCCTGTTTCTTCTCACGCCTTGGATTTTTCTGCGTTTTCCTGCCTCTTGTTTTCTCGTGCCTGGAACCGCTGGCTCAGCTCCGCGGTGAAGACGGAACAGCAGGATCTCTGAGGTCGACAAAAGAGGGGGGAGAAAGTGGGGGTGGGGGGGAAAGGAGGTTAAAAAGGGACAGGATCGGAGGTCCTTTCCTTCTGCAGCGGGACGGCAAAGCCCATCGAATAAATTTGATTGGCATTGGGGAGGGCCAGTCTAGAGAAAATGGGGGACGGGACATGACAGCGGTCTTCCAGGATTTGAGGGGCTGCCCCAAAGAAGAGTTGGGGGGGGGGTGTCCCACTTCTTCTCCAAAGCACCAGAAGGCAGGAAGAGAAAGAATGGATGGAAAGGAATTCAGGAGAGAAGCAATCGGGAATTAAGGAGGAGCTTCCTCATTAGGATAACAGTTAGCCAGTGGAACCTCTTGCCACCAGATGTTGCGGGTGCTCCATCAGCGGAGGTTTTTAAGAAGAGGCTGGACAGCCACATGTCTGAAATGGTCTAGGGTCTTCAGCTTGAGCAGGGGGCTGGACTAGAAGATCTCCAAAGTCCCTTCCGGCTCTATTCTGATTGATTGAAACGGTCTACGGTCTCCTAATTGAGTAGGGGGTTGGACTAGAAGACCTCCAAGGTCTCTTTTCCAGCTCTATTCTGATTGATTGATTGAAAAAAAACAAATCACTGACTGCAAAATGCCCGTTTACAGCTTGCAACATTTACAGCTTTGGTGCTGCCCATTAACAGCTTACAACATTTACAGCTTACAAATGCTGCCCATTTACAGCTTGCAACATTTACAGCTTACAAATGCTGCCCATTTACAGCTTACAACATTTACAGCTTACAAATGCTGCCCATTTACAGCTTACAACATTTACAGCTTACAAATGCTGCCCATTAACAGCTTACAACATTTACAGCTTACAAATGCTGCCCATTTACAGCTTACAACATTTACAGCTTACAAATGCTGCCCATTTACAGCTTACAACATTTACAGCTTACAAATGCTGCCCATTTACAGTTTACAACATTTACAGCTTTGGTGCTGCCCATTTACAGCTTACAAGAGTTCGTTTAGTGGCCGTTCAAAGTTACAACGGCACTGGGGGAAAAAATGACCTAGGACCGTTTTTCACACTTGCGACCATCGCAACATCCCCACGGTCATGTGATCAAACGCTTGGCAACTGGCATCTACTTATGACAGTTGAAGTGTCCTGGGAGGGGGGGAGGGTCACATTATCCGCTTTTGTGACCTTCTGACAAGCCAAGTCGACGGGGAAGCCAGATTCACTTCACAACCACGTTTAACAACTGGGGAGAGAAAGGTCGTATAACGGAGCCAAATTCACGTAACTGCCTCGCTTAGGGATAGAAATGTTGAGCTCAGTTGCGGTCGTAAGCTGAGGACTACCTGTGCGTTATTCAAGTGCTTGGATTCGGGCGTTCTCCATCACGATTCCCCCCCCCCGCCACCATCTGTGTGTGCTAGCATGGGAGAAACGGAAGCCAGCTCACCTTCTCGTGTTGGGCCGTGCGACGGCTTCGCTTGGACAGCTCGAGCGCGGCCACCAGCATTCCGGAGACGAGACCCAGCGCCAGGAAGAGGAAAATCCCCCTCAGAGTTTGGGGCTTCAGAGGACTCCATTTGTCGTGGTCTTCGTGAGAACAGCTGCTCTCCCACCATTTGTTGCGGAGATAGTCCAGCTCTCCGGATTCGCCGAGTCTCAGGATGGCCACGGAAAGTTTGTTGGTCCAGGGGGATCCTAAAGAGAGAGAAAGGGAACAATTTAACGGACCCGGGGAATGGCACAGAGGCAACACAGGTAGTTGGCACTTCAAACCGCCCCTTGATTGCTCCAAATTTCCCCAAACGTTCCCACGTTGCTGGCAAGTCCCAGAGCAAAGTGATGACACACACAGGCGTACAAACCTCAAGCAGCCTCTGGCTGCAAAATAGTCCAGCCCAACGCTGTGAGCTCTATGGCTGCAAAGCAAGAAATCCAGCAGGGCAAGTCGAGGAGTCCAGGAATCAAAGGAGCCAAGGCCGTTATAATCCAGAAATCCAGAAAGAGTGCGAGGAATCCAGGCAAGTTCAAAGGTCAACACTCCCTGAATTCAGCGTTTGTTCCCCTCCCCACAGCGTCTCCTTAAGTCTCAGTCCCCAAATGTGCCTTGTGAAGAGGGGTTGGGCACTCTCCTCCCAAGTAGCTGGGTTAGTCTACGCTGTTCTCGCCTTCTCTCCACTCTCCGTGCTCGGGGATCAGGAGGGGTTGGTCCTTGCTCATCGCCATTCACTACTTAGCCTCCCTTAGACATCCTGCCCCCCCTTCCTCCCTGCCTACAAGCCATCCCAATCCTGACTGGCCCTACTCCTCCCCATTTTCCTCCGAAGCCAACGAAGCTGCCCCCTCGATCTGTCGGCTCCACCCATCGTAAAAGTTTCCAAAGTTGAGAAACGCTGGTCTAGGATGATCTATTTTAACCTCGATTGCTCAACCAGGGGGTGTCATTTAAGGGGGCGACTCCCCCCCCCACCACTCACTCTCTTTACCTTTTGGGGTGGCGATGCCAAAACCTCGGGGGCCCAGAACTTCCGGAGACCGGATTAAGTTGCAATGCCTGGCCACGGCGAGATCTTGCGAAATGGATTCTCCGATGAAGGCGTAATTGGAATCCAGCACTCGCTGAATGGCTTCCTGGTAGCTCTTGGACAGAACGGATTCCTTTTTGACCATGGATTCGTAAACCAGCTGCTGGACTGGGCTCTTGGAATTCTGTGGGCACAAGCAGAGGGGCTGAAGCTTGGTCTCCTGGCGGGACGAAGGTCCGTTTTTAGGCATGCAAAGGCAGGCATCTCTCTCTATAATCTATATCTGTCTGCCTGTCTATATCTCTCATCCATCCATCTCTCATCTCTCTCTCTCTATCCATCCATCCATCCATCCATTCACCCATCATCTCTCTATAAATCTATATCTGTCTGTCTATCATCTCTATCATCCATCCATCCATCCATTTTTCTATCTATCTGTCTGTCTGTCTGTCTGTCCGTCCGTCCATCATCTCTCTCTATAATATCTATCTATCTATCTATCTATCTATCTATCTATCTATCTATCTATCATCTATCTATCTACTCTATCTATCTATCTATCATCTATCTATCTACCTACCTACATAGCTAGCTAACTATCTCTCTTCCATCCATCTCTCATCTCTATCTCCCACCCATCCATCCATCCATCCATCCATCCATCCATCCATCCATCCATCATCTCTTTAATCTATATCTGTCTTGTCTGTCTATCTATATCTCTCATCCATCCATCTCTCATCTCTCTATCTCCCATCCATCCCTCCCTCCCTCCCTCCATCATCTCTCTCTCTATAATATATATGTATGTGTATATATTTATCTATCTATCTATCTATCTATCTATCTATCTATCTATCTATCTATCTCCCACCCATCCATCCATCCATTCATCCATCCATCCATCATCTCTCTCTCTCTAATCAATCTCTCTCTCTCTCTCTCTCTCTCTCCCATCCATCCATCCATCCATCCATCCATCACCTCTCTCTCTCTCTCAAGAGCCCTGGTGGTACCTTTTCCACACCAAACCTACCGGGGTTTGTCACCGGGGGGTAGGTGGGTGGAAGGGGGGTGGGGTGGGGGTTATAATTTTTTGTTTTTTAATGTTTTTTTTAAAAAATTATGTACTGTGTTTTTATTGTTTTGTAAGCCTCCTAGACTGGCTGAGAGCTAGTAGGCGGTTATATAAATTTTCTAACTAAATAAACCACGAGTGATTTAATCTGCCCCCCCCCCGGCAACTCAATTCCCTGGGAGCTGGGGAATTCTGGGCCGCTCAGCGCCGGAGAAAGCTGCTTTTGGCTTTGTGACAAATCCCGAGAACGCTGAAAGAAACCCACCTTCCCTCTTCTTTTAGGCGCTAAAGTGGATCTGTGCGAATCCCGCGGCCAAACGAGGAGATCCCACTTCCGGGCACGTGTGTGGATCCAACTGGGCTCACCTTGAAATATTGGAGCGTGGAGGAGCCTTCCATGGTCCCGAATTCCAGCTGCCTTTGTTTGACCAGGTCTTCGAAGTTCTGGATGGAGATGTGGTCCGCGGCCGACTCCAAAACGAAGCTGAAGCCGGCGATGTAGGCCGCCAGCACCACGATGCCAAACAGCCACCAGATGGCAGAGATGACCCGTACGGAAAGGGATCTGGGCTGAGGAATGGTGCCTGTGCGGGAAAAAAGGAGAAAAGGAAGAGAGGAATTTGGTTGTAGGTAATGTCATCAGTGCTAGGTGTCAGCGTTGCAACGCTGGCATAGAGAGAGAGCAGAGGAGAGCGAAAGATAAACTCTGAAACTTTTGCCTGCTAAATCCCTTTGAAGCCCGGTTGTCGTGGAAATGAGGGGAGGGGGCACATTCCTGGGAAATGACGAGGAAAAGAAGTCTGAAGAATGACTTGGAAGACAGCCAATGAGAAGCAGAGTTTTGGGGATCGGAAAGGGAGGGATTGGGAGGCAAAAGGTCAGTCTTGTCCTGATCCGGTGGCTGAGCTCAATTAAAGAAAGATTTCCTTAAAGATTGGCAGTTTGGAAATTCATTTAATTTTGAGATAGCACCACAGTCTGACACTAGGAGGAGGAGAGGGGGGACGAAGAGGAGGACGACGACTTTGGGGTCCTTGGTGCTCTCTGAGCTTCATCAGGGCTACTGAAGACGTTACCTAGATTGGGTCACGAAACGTCGGCAAGAAAAAAAAACCGAGCTCAGGGAGCACCAAGGATCCCACAGTTCTCCCCCTCCTCCTCTTCCCCATAAACCCCACTCCCTTCTAGCACTGATGATGTACCCTAGTTGGGTCACGAGACGTCGGCAAGGAAACATGCGAGCTCAGAGAGCACCAAGGACCCCACAGTCGTTCACCTCCTCCTCCTCCTCCTCCTCATAAACCCCACCCCTTTCTGGAAAAAGCGCCTAAGTTAGTTCCCCCCCCCCACAGTGCTGTTGTAACATGGAATGGTCACTAAATGAATTCTTGTGAAGTCAAGGACTACTTTTTTGCGACTTTTTCCCAAAACTGTACCGTATGTTTTCTTTCTCCCATCCCATCAACAACCCTCCCCAAGATCTCACTCAACTAGCAGGGCTTAAAAGATTCCCACAAGAGTCGCAGCTTGCTTCCCCTCCCCCTTCCTGTGATCTCCTGGTGGTCTCCTTTCCCAAGTCCGAAGTGTCACTGCGTTTAAGTGTTTGCCAGCTGAGCTTCCATTCTGAACAGTATGGTAGTTTGCCAGGGAACTTATTTGTAGTAGAGATAAGACTGGTCTTGTGAGATGTTGGACTACTGCGCATGTCTACATTCTTTCTTACTTTTCTAACTTCCAGATTTTCCTTTGTCCGTCTGTGTGATAAGACTGCCGGTAAGATGTAGTTAGCTAGTTTTTTTACTTTTATAATAAAACGTTTCTTAGAATATATACTC
The DNA here is from genome assembly GCF_059756535.1 of Pantherophis guttatus. Taxonomy (NCBI): domain Eukaryota; kingdom Metazoa; phylum Chordata; class Lepidosauria; order Squamata; family Colubridae; genus Pantherophis; species Pantherophis guttatus. Next base: position 3,016,956 of record NC_142077.1, read on the forward strand.
CGGGTTTTCTTTCTTTGAGAGTATACACCATGGAAAACAAGATCCATTCACCTCTAATTAATTACAGTTTCCCCAGGGGGGAAACGAGGCTGACACGAAGCAGATCCAAACCCTGTTGTTGTTTTTTGGAGATCAGCCGAGGCTGACTAGCAGCTGCCTTCGATTTGGGCCAAAAAAAGGAGCGATAATTCAGATCTTGCCGAGTCGCAGCTTTCAATTTTTAGAGCCTACCTTGCAGGGTGAGCGCTCCAGCACTGAACCAGAGGCTGTTTAGGAAAGTGAAGTCATTCTCTTGGCCATTCCATTCCGAAGGGCTCATTCTGTGAAGAAGCAAAGCAAAAGACCTTCGCGCTTTCTGCTGGAGGCCGGGGAGTTAGGGGATAGGGATATCTGGGGTCCCCCAAGCTGAGCCCTTTGCACATGCTCAGGAACACAGTTTAAACCGAGGCACAAACAACCCAAGACAAGGGGAACTCAGCGCCATTGCCTTGCCAGGCTTAAGAAAGTGATTTTTTTCCCCTTTTCTGCGGTTTATTTATTTTTTTAAAATTCAACTTTATCCTATTGTATTTATCTATATATATTAAAATTACTGTTACTTTCATTGCAGTTTCATTTTAAGCCAACCTGTTTTATTCCATAAATGGAATAAACTTATTCCATTTATGGAATTTATTTATTCCATGAATTTATTCCGTAAATTCATTTTAAATTGTGATTTTATCCAATTCCATTTTAAATTGTTTTTTTTTTTTTTTTACCAGGTTTTAGTCGTAATAATTTGCGTCTGGAGCTCTGCCCTTTTGATACGGCCCGAGGGCTAATCAATAAAGCAAACTTAACTATTTCATGCCACGTTCTACAAATCCCACACAGCCCCGGGATTTCCTGGTGGCGTCCCATCCCAAACGGTTCCGATTCCCACCAAGCTTTCGCCTTTTCCCTGAGATCCACTACTATCGAACGGATGTCACCTCCCAAATTTCCAACAGAAAGAGGTGTTTTTTTTTCATTCTGGCTGACGCTTACTCATTGTTTGCTCTCTTTCTCTCTCTCTGCTTCCCGTTGATAAAATTTATTTGAGGACAGGAAGTCCTGTATTCTATTGTCCTTTTTCTATTGTCATCCTCTATTCCCGTCATGGCGAACCTAGGGCACACGTGCCACAGGTGGAGCACGTGAGTTTTGCCTTAGCTTAGTTCCAGCGCGCATGCACGCGCCAATTAGCTGATTTTCGGGTCTTCCGGGCCTATCGGAAGTCAGGAAATGTGCCATTTTCGGCCTCCAGAGGGCCTCCGGAGGGGTAGGGAAGGCTGTTTTAACCCTCCCCAGGCGCCAAGAAAGCTTCTGGAGCCTGGGGAGGGCGAACAATGGGCCTACGGGGAGAGTCGCATGTGCATGCGCGTGGGACGCATCGAATTATGAGTGCGCTCCCCCCTGCTTTTGGCACGCGACGGCAAAAAGGTTAGCCAACACTGCTCTATTCTATTGTCATTCTCCCACGAATTTGATCGCATTTCTGGGTCCCGCCTGCCCTTCAAATTAAGCAAAGGAATCACCTGGTTCCTGGCCGGTCCTGGGGGCGGGGGGGGGCCTTTGAAATCGCCTCTTTTTCAACCAAGAGGGAGGCGGGTAATGGTTACTGACCTTCCAGCCAAGAAGAGACACAGACTGGAGAGCAGGTAAGCCAGGAGGATGCCGCCCCAGGTCTCCTTGGTGAAAGGGGTCAGGAAGTGGAAGAGGGAAGGTTCCTCCAGGGCTGCTTCCTTCTCAAGCAGGATGCCGATGCCGGTGTGCAGGAATGGCTGGGTGAAGTCCACCGCGTCTTCTCTGACCGACGTGATGGTCAAGGGAGCTACGGCCAGGTCAGCCTCCTGAGAGAAGAAGAAGGGGGGATGGGGTTGAGGGCATCCCGGGAGTTCGATCCTAGGTAGAGGCAGAAATTTATCTCTCTCTGGGCACAATGAGAATATATCTGCTGGAGAAAAAAAACTCCGCTCTGGTGACAAGAAAGGCATCCGGCCAGTAAACACTCGGCTCCATTCAGTTGCCCAGATTCCACCCCGCAAGGAATTACGGGGTCATTAAAAGAAAAACAGATAGAAGGGAGAGGAAGGAAGAAGGCCTTGGCAGAAGAAGGGAAGGAGTGAAGTCTAGAAGCCGAAAGGGGGATGAAACGTTTGTGAGGTCCAGAATTGCAAGATAACACTCAGAAGTGACTCAGGGAGGACACCTCCCTGATTCACAGGAGCGAAAGGAGGGGAGGAAGATTTGCAAGACTTTGGCCGTTACAGGTAGTCCTCCACTTACAACAGTTTGTTTAGTGACCGTTCAAAGTTACGACGGCACTGAAAAAAAGGGACTTAGGATCGTTGTTTCACACTTATGACCGGTGCAGCAGCCCCGTAGTCATGTGATTCACATTCACAAGCTTGGCAACTGACTCGCAGCATCCTGAGGGGATCACGTGATCCCCTTCGGCGACCTTCCGACCAGCCAAGTCAATTGGGGGAAGCCCGATTCGCTTAACGACCAGGGTTATTTCCTAACTTAACGTCTGGCAGCGATTCACTTAACAACCATGGTTGTAAAAATGGGTCAGAACTCACTTAACAAATGTCTCCCTCAGCGACGCACATCACTTTGTAGCGGGGGCCCGTTGTCACTTTGAACGGTCACTAAACGAACCCTTGTTCAGCCGAGGTCTGCCTCTATTTTTTTTTTTCTTCCCCTTGGCGATACAAGGTCTCCCATAGTCCAGGAATCCTGGCTATCTATATATTAGCTCAGGATTCTGGCTAATATAATGGCTATCGATCTTAACTATGTCGGTTGGGAACTTTCATTGCCAAATTGGTCGTGTGAAGGTCACGTACTTTTGACACCTCTGTGTGTGTGTGTGTGTGTGTGTGTGTGTGTGTCAATCTCCCCGTTTGACGAGCCCCCCCTTCCAGAAAAACCTTACCTTCCTCACGACTTCTCCGATCATGCCCGACCAGTTCCCGTTGGACCCGAGAATTCCGTATTTCCCGTCCTTCACAATGCTGACTTTGTACTTGAAATGAAGCATTTCCGACAGCTTTTCCAACAGGTCGATGCAGTAGCCTTCTAACTCCGGACCCCCGGCCATCACGTAAGGGTCTTCCTGGGGTGGGGGTGGGGGAGGGTCAAAGCAAGGGAAATTTCACTGCATTAAAAGTAAAAGTTCCCCCCTCCTTTTTTTCCCCAAACAATCGGTCCCATGGTCCAATCAAGGGGCTGTCTGGTTGCCTGGTAACGTTGTTCCTCCTCTCTTCATCCACCTAAAAGAACGACCTTGGGTCTCAGGGGAATCTATTTTTGCTTTGCCTACAAAACCCCAGCTATCTCTATTCCACCCTCCCTGTCCTTCATCGCCATTGTGGCAACGCTGAAGCCTCCATGATGGCCTCAGTCAGGACAGCTTCAGTGTTGACACAGCCCTTTCCATCGCCCGGGTGCGAAAAGTGACGCCCCATCCCTGCCTCCCCCACTTCGTGGATTTTATGAATATTTCTGAACTTCCCTTCTACGTCGAATTTCGGAGCCACCGAAAGTGTCCGAAAAGATTGGAGAAACCCCAATAATCAGAAGACCGTCTCCTTCAGTTGCAACCAGACAGCGGCTTAAGCTGAGGACCTCTTATTTCAATACAGGTAGTCCTTGACTTTCAACAGTTCACTTAGTGACTGTTGGAAGTTACGACAGCACTGAAAAAAGTGAATCAGGAACGGTTTTTTGTGCCAAGGGCCCCGACAGCCCTCCCTGTGGTCGCATGAGTTACATTCGGACGCTGGACAACGGACTCGTATTTATGACGGTTGCAGTGTCCCTTTTTACGACCATCTGACCAGCGAAATCAAGAAGGACCGTGTGTGTGTGTGACCAACTTAACTGCCGGTGGTGAAAGAGGTCATAAAAACAGGGCAAAATTCACTTAAGAAATGTCTCGCTTAGCGATGGAAATTGGGACGTCCGTTGTGGTCGTAAGTCGAGGCCTGCATGTATATGAATATCGTAACCCCAACTCCAGGGATTCTGGGCTGTTTGGCCAGCCAACACCCTTCCTTACCAGAATAGTTGTCACGGAGATCATTGGTACATCTTTGCCCCCTGCCCCGAGAGAGACACTGTTCTGCGGACGAAAACATTTCAGAAAATTAGCGGCGTATTAAAAAAAAGGAAAGACAATAGCACACAGTGCAGTATGACTAAGAGTTGTGTTGGCATTAGCAATAAAATTGAAACCTTATATGTTGGGTGACCTACAAACTACAATTCTATTTTCGGGATGTGTTTTCCCTACAGAACTCTTGTGCGAAGGACAGAGGTTTCCAGGGAATTTATTTCCAGCTGCGCGCTTAACGGCTCAGGAAAGCACCTGGTCTCACCTCTGACCTCGAGCCTGGAGCGTTCCAACTCCAGAAAATGTCCTTTCACCCCTCGATTGACCTAGATTACAATCCCCAAAATTACAATCTTTTCTCGAGCCTCCGGGAGGGCAAAAACGGCCTCCCCAGGCTCCGGAGGCCCTCCAGAGGCCGGAAAAGGGCCTGTTTTCGGACTTCCGGAACTTCTGGGAGATCCGTTTTTCGCCCTCCAGGAGCCTCCGCGGAGGCCCTGCACTTATCTCACATCCAAAACGAGCCACATGGAGACTGAGAGGGGCGGGCGGGGCCAGCCAGTCCTTGAGACTACCGGTTCGGCAAACCAGATGTAAAATTAGCATCCGGCTCACCCGAACCGGTCTGAACCGGCTGGATCCCACCCCTGGTTGGAAGGGACCTTGGAGGTCTTCTAGTCCAGCCCCCTGCTCAAGCAAGAAACCTTATATAATTTCAGACAAATCGTTCGCCAATCAATTGCTTAATAACCAGAGATTAGCCCATATCCGGCTTAAACGCCGCAGAGTCCTACTAAGAGTTACAGTTCTGTCAATTCAATATTTGGAGATTTCTTATTTTTCTCGTTTCTAGAAACCGGCTGGGAAAAGCTGAAATATTTACGTATATCCTTTTTATTAATTTCTTCCATTTCTATAGCTGCCCAACTCAGCCGAGTCACTCTATGCGTGACGTCTTGCGAGGGTTTGATAAAACCGTTCATTCTTAATTCTCCCTGAGTAATTTGTGTTTTCAGGGATGCACTTGTGTGTGTGTGTGTGTGTGTGTGTGTGTGTGTGTACACCAATTGTGGAAGCAGATGTGTCTTTTTTTCCCCACCCATCAGAAGATATAGGTTGTGTCAGTACGTTGAGGAAAATGCAGGGGTGAAATTCAGCAGGTTCTGGCGAACTGGTAGCGGAAATTTTGAGTAGTTCGGAGAACCAGCAAATACCACCTCTGACTGGCCCCAGAAGTGAGGTGGCAATGGGGATTTTGCAGTATCCTTCCCCTGCCACGCCCGCCAAGCCACACCACACCCACCAAGCCATGCCCACAGCACCGGTAGTAAAAAAAATTTGAATTCCACCACTTGAAAAATGGATACCGACCTTTTGGCCGAAATCCCCTTCACTGGCGTCTGAAAAATACAGGAAGGAAGGAAAAAATATTATTTTGCTATAAACAGCTGCAGTTTTACACTTTTTCCTTTTTAACCGCTGAAAAACTACAAAACAGACACGTTTTCGTCCATAAATTGCCTTGGAGATAGCTGAATTGCCTCTGTCTCATTCAGCAGCAAATAATCTCAGCTAGAGATTAACCAAAAATTGACAGTTTTTTTTTTAAAAAAACTACATACATACAGTAGGTAGTCCTCAACTTACGGCCACAATTGAACCCAAAATTTCCGTCGTTAAGCAAGATGTTTTTAAAAGGAATTCCCCTCCCCCCTTTTTTTACAATCTTTCTTGGCACAGTTGTTAAGCGAAGCACTGCTTAGCAACCGGCTCATATTTATGACGGTCGCCGGGTCACGCGATCCCATTTTGAGACCTCCTGACGAGCCAGGTTGACGGGGAAACTGGATTCGCTTTACGACGGTGTGGCTACCTTAACCACTGCAATGATTCGGTCAATGATGGTGGTGAGAAAGGTTGTAAAAATGGGACAACATTCACTTAACGGCTGCCTCGCTTAGCAACACAAATCTGGGGCTCGTGCCCACACCCAGAGTTCAATGCCCCCTGCCCCGCCCCCCATGCATGCATGTGTGACCCCCCCCAAATTCCCCTCGCTTTTGTCACGCGACGGCAAAAAGGTTACTGGTGGGCCCGGTAGGCCCTTTTTCCGCCCTTCCCAGGCTCCAGAGGCTTCCCTGGAGCCTGGGGAGGGCAAAAACAGCCTCCCCATTCCCCCAGAGGCCCTCCAGAGGCTGGAAACGGTCCATTTATTGACTTCCAGTGGGCCCAGAAGGTCCGAAAATCAGCTGGCCAGCACGCACATGCGTGCTAGAGCTGAGCTAGGGCAAGGCTCGCGTTCCCACAGATACGGCTACGAGTGCCACCTGTGGCACACGTGCCATAGGTTCGCCATCATGGCCGTAGACGTTGGTTCGTCCTTCACTGATCTGTCCTTCACCCTAGAAGTCGGTTCGTCCTTCAGTGGTGGGATCCTACTGGTTTAACAATCGGTTCGGTGATTGCACGCTTCGGGAGCTACCGATTCGCCCGAACCGGTCCGAACCGAACTGCTAGAATCTCACCCCCGACTGAACTGTCCTACCACCCTAGACGTTGGGGGACATCACCGCACCCAAATGGCCTTGAAATTTTGCAGGTTTCTGCTTGGCTGGGACTCTTGACAATCAACGCCCTTCTTTTAGTCCAGGAAAATCAAAGGTTGCGGAGAGCGGAACGTTCCAGAACTTCAGCCAGTGGAATTTTTTTTTTTTTTTTCCTCTCTGGCTTTTAAGAAATGTCCATCCATTTTGCCTCTGCTGTCTGGAGCCGAACTCTTGAATTATCCGGCTATAAAGGGCTTTCCTCCCCCTCTCCAGCCCGGTTGCAGCTCTCCATGGGAGCTGGAGACCAGTCCAAAGACGCCCCTTGTCTTCTTTTCAAGAGCCGCTGTTCGAGCCAGCAGGACTTCCCTTGGCCTCCTTTTGGACGGCCCTGTGCTGGACCGGTGGAAGGAAACAAGGGGGACCATTGAAGATTTTGGCACCTTCAACAGCCAGCCTGGGACAGGAATTGTAAAAGATGCCCCCGAGGGCCATTGGGGGGGGGAAAAAAATAAATAAAAGACCAGCTCTTGAAAAAAGGGCCGTAAATAATCAGCAACCGTAACGGCCCCCGGGAGTTCTCCACGGGAGCAATTGTTCGGCACCCGAATCTGGCATTTATTTTCGAGCTCTTAAGGAGCGCTGGGAAGAAACAGGGCCCCAAAGGCTGAAAAATAAGCACTGGGAAAAACAAAACAAGAATACTGATTTTTGCAACCTGTATCTATACAGGTATTCCTCGACTTAGGACCGCAATGGAGACGCAATGGAGCAAGACAGTTGTTAAGTGAGTTTTGCTTCATTTTACGCCCTTTTTTGCCACGTTCGCTAAGGGAGTCACTCCGGCTGTTAAGTTAGTCACAGGTCGCTAAGTGAATCTGGCTTCCCCCCACCTTGACTTTGCTTGTCAGAAGGTCGCAAAACGGGATCACGTGATGACTGGGCACTGCGATGGTCATAAATGTAAATCAGTTGCTGAGAGTCTGAATTTTTGATCACGGGACCAGGGGGAGGCTGCAACGGTCATAAGTGTGAAACATGGTCGCAAGTCACTTTTTTTCAGGGGCTGTTGTAACTTCGAAACAGTCATTAAACAAGCAGTTGTTAAGACAAGGGCTCTCTGTATTATTATTATAATACCTAACTGGATGGGCAATATCCTTTTCACTCGCTTTGAATCCTGAAATCATTGGGTGATGCCACATATTTAAAAATTATTATTATTATTAATAATAATAAGTTAATAAAACAAACATAAAACAAACATAAATATACTCTTTACTTGATATGGGTGGGTAGGTAGGTAGGTAGTGGGTGGGAAGGTGGGAAGGTAGGTGGGTGGGTGGGAGGGAAGGAAGAAGTATGAGAATGGGAAAAAGGAAAGGAAGGAAGGAAGGAGAGAACAGGAAAATGAAGGAAAGAAGGAAGAGAAAGAAAACAGGAAGGAAGGAAGATGAGAACAGGAAAATGGAGGAAAGAAGGAAGAGAAGGGAAACAGTAAGTAAGTAAGTAAGGAAGGAAGATGAGAACAGGAAAATGGAGGAAAGGAAAAGAAAGAAACAGGAAGGAAGGAAGGAAAAATGAAGGAGAAGGGAGGGGGAGAGGAAGGAAGACCGAGGACAGGAAAATGGAGGAAAGAAGGAAGAGAAAGAAAACAGGAAGGAAGGAAGGAAGATGAGAAGAGGAAAATGGAGGAAAGAAGGAAAAGAAAGAAAGGAAGGAAGGAAAAATGAAAGAGAAGGGAGGGGGAGAGGAAGGATGGAAGGATAGAAGAGAGGTAGAGGTAGAAGAGGAAGGGAGGGAGGAAGAGAGAGGGGATAAGGAAGAAAGAAAAAAGGATGGATGGATGGAAGGAAGGAAGGAAGGATGATGAGAACAGGAAAAAGGAGGAAAGAAGGAAGAAAGGAGAGAAAGAGAAACAGGAAGGAAGGAAGGAAGGAAGGAAGGAACCTTTGACAGACCTAAGTGACCAGGGGAAAAACATGACTTAAATCTAGAATAAGACCAAGGTACGTGGCAGTGATTTGGGCAAACACTTCCCTGATCCTTGGCAAAGTCCCCTCAAACAGGAAAGTTGCTTGTTTCCCCATTTTGGGACTCCATGGCCTGGAACAAAACTTTTCAGGTTCTCGTTGAAGCCCACTCTGAGAGGTGGAGAAGAAAGGCCCCTGGAGAACAAGGGGAAGTTAAGCTAAAGGCGAGCCTTAGCTGACATCAAACCCAAAGAATTTGGGTTTATTCGTGTTTGCTCACATTCAAGCTGCTGCAGAAAGCGGATTTTTTGGGGTTTTTTTTTTTTGCTCGAACCAACACAAAACGCTCGACGAGAAAAAAAATTCTCTGCCAGCGAATTGAAACCTGCTCTTAAATTGAAAGAATTAAAATAATCCTAAACCAAAACTCCGCCATTCGTGAGACCAAAAGTCCCTTCGTTCAAATATTTTCAAACCGTATTATTATCTCTTTTGCAGATTTCCACCCTTTTTTTTTGGAGTGCCTCAAAAAAAAAAAAGAAATGCATCTTCTAAAGTTTTTGCAGAGACGGGAAAAGATTGGAAGCGTTTATCTCGCCGAGCCCGGGGAGAGCTCAGATTTGGGGGTTACTTAATAGACGGATGAGGTTTTGACACCTGTTAGAAATGGATCTAAGGAGAAGACAATCAATTTAATTAATTTGATTAAGCCGTTAAAATTAATTAATTTAATTTAATTTAATTAATTTAATTAAAACGTTAAGCCGTTATTTCTTTTTCACAAAGTCGACGTCTTTTTTAAAAATAAATGAATGGATACCTTTGTTATCTGTGAATGGGGGTGTTTACTTCTTTATTTAATAATAATAACAGTAACGGAGTTGGGAGGGACCTTGGAGATCAACTAGTCCAACCCTGATCACACAGGAGATCCGGACTAGGGATTCGAACCGCCGAACTGCCGACCTTTCGGATCGACAAGCTCAGCGTCTTAGCCACTTGAGCTACCCAGTCAGGCAATTTAAGGCATTTTAAGATTTATTCAAGACGATTTAAGACGTAGGAAGCGTTCCCTTCTTTCTACATTAACCTGAAAATATAACACGCAGGTCGTGGCCTTAAAAGTACTTTTCCAAATATTGAGAATAATTCGAGGAAGGGGGATGTGGGACTCTAGCGTTGTGCGAAGGGGGATAAAATTCAGGGGTTTTTTCCCCCCTTTCTTTCTTTCTTTCTCACCTGTCCATTTAGGTTGTCCGAGCAAAAGGAACGTAGCGCAAAAAATGAAGCCGAAAGCTTTACCCATTACGGGGCAGGATTTTCTAGCGGAGGGAACTCTGTGGAGAGAAAATAAAATAAAATAAATCACACGATTAATTAACAGGATTAAGAGGATACTGATTTACAGTAGATTTACACTTGTTGCGCCATTCCTCGCTCCTAAGATAGCAGCTGATCCGAATGGATCTGAAAATGAATAATTTTCCTTTCCTTCCCTTTCTTTCCTTCCCTTCCTTTCTTTCTCCCTTTCCTTCCTTCCCTTCCCTTCCCTTCTTTCTCCTTCCTTCTCTTCCCTCTCCCTTTCCTTTCTTCCCTTTCCTTCCCTTCCCTTCTTTCTCCTTCCTTTCCTTCTCCCTTTCCTTTGTTCCCTTCCTTTCTTACTTCCCTTTCCTTCCTTCTCCCTCTCCTCTCCTTTCCTCTCCCTCTCCTACTTCACTTCCCTTCTTTCTCCTTCCTTTCCTTCTCCCTTTCCTTTCTTCCCTTCCCTTCTTCCTTTCCTTCTCCCTTTCCTTTCGTCCCTTCCCTTACTTCCTTTCTTACTTCCCTTCCCTTCCCTTCTTTCTCCTTCCTTTCCTTCCTTCCCTTCTTACTTCCCTTCCCTTCCCTTCTTTCTCCTTCCTTTCCTTCTCTCTTTCCTTTCCTTTCTTTTCTTGGTTTTGAACTAACTAAACAACCAAAGCAAAGACAGAAACAAACTATTGGCTATCCTTTTTCCTTTGCTTTTGGAATTCCTTTAATTAAAAAAAAAGAAAGATAAATATATATCAGGAAAACGGGACGATTTCAGCAAAAAAAAACCCTCGCCATTTACAACTTCTCTTTTGCCCTGTCCCTGGAAATTTTTTTTCTAGTGACCTTGATGCAAACTTTTTTTGCTCGGAGCCAAAAAATGGAAAAGAAATTCTAGCCCCCTGAAGTTTTATTCGATCGCGCTTCCCTGTCCCTTCCCAGGCGGGGTATTTTTTTGGGGGGAGGATGTGGGGAAACTGACCTTGGAAAGTGCATTGCAAAAATGGTGGAAAGGTGGAAGGAGAGAAGGTTTTTCCAGGAGAAGAGAGAGAGAGAGGGGAGAAAAGTTCTCTCTTACCGTTGGTGGCACCTTCAGCCGAGGGAGGAGAGCTCTTGATCTGCAGCCGGCTGGCGCTGATGAGCTGCTTTGGAGAAAAATGACTGCATCAATCAGCCTCACGGTCCAATTTGGGAGAGGAGGAGTTGGGGGGTGGGTGGGGGTGGGGGGAAGGCCGGGGAAATTTCAAGAGGGGAAGTATTGTTCCCCCGTTCTCCGCTGGAAGGAGGTAGCGGTGCGTTCTCCTCTGCCGAAGCGGATGAAAATGTTGGGCGCCCTTCCCATAACGGGAATAACAAGAGATGGAAGGGGGACCTCGGAGGTCTTCGAGTCTGACCCCACCCCTTTGCTCAAGGCAGGAGACCCCATACCATTTCTTTCTTTCATTCATTCATTCATTCATTCATTCATTCATTCATTCAATCAGAATAGAGTTGGAAGGGGCCTCGGACGCCTTCTAGTCCAGACCCCTACTCAAACAGGAGACCCTAGACCAGTGATGGCTAACTTTTTTGCCATCACATGCCAGAAGGGGGGGGGCACAGGGGGATCGCACACGTCCATGCCCACACCCATAATTCTATGTGAAAACGGACCATTTTCGGCCTCCGGAGGGCTTCCTGGGGGGCGGGGAAGGCCGTTTTCGCCCTCCCCAGACTCCTAGAGAGGCTCTGGAGGCTGGGGACAGCAAAAAAACTGGCCTTCTGATCCCACCGGAAGTTGGCAAACGGGCCGTTTCTGGCAATGGGGGGCCTCTGGGGGATGGGGAAGGCTGTTTTCGCCCTCCCCAGACTCCTAGAGAGGCTCTGGAGGCTGGGGACAGCAAAAAAACTGGCCTTCTAATCCCACCGGAAGTTGGCAAAGGGGCCGTTTCTGGCCAATGGGGGGCCTCTGGGGGATGGGGAAGGCTGTTTTTGCCCTCCCCAGACTCCTAGAGAGGCTCTGGAGGCTGGGGACAGAAAAAAACTGGCCTTCTGATCCCACTGGAAGTTGGCAAATGGGCCGCCTCTGGGGGATGGATGACATCTTCGAATCTCGCCATTTGAGAAAGTTGCACAACATTCTCAAGGACTCTACCCATCCTGCTTACAATCTTTTTGGACTGTTGCCTTCTGGCAGAAGATACGAACAATTAAAACTCGGACCGCACGTCTTCTGAATAGTTTTTTTTTATTCCAGAGCTATAATTGCACTCAACAATGAACTAAAGGGCCACCATCAGTGAGCTGTTGGACAGCATGACTTGGTCTGTTGTGTGGATGTTTGGGTGGTTTAGGGGTGGGGGATTTGTGGTGGGTGGGTGGGTGTTTGGGGATTGTTATGTGTGTTGGGTTTTCGGCTTCGTGCTTCTAGGAGCAATGTGTGTGATCGCAGCTGTTTCTTCCTTTTAACTGCCAGTGGGGGTGTGAAGTGCCAGTGGGGGTGGGGGCAGTTAAAAGGAAGAAACAGCTGCGATCACACACATTGCTCCTAGAAGCACGAAGCCGAAAACACCAACCTGAAGATGACGAATGAGACTTCGTTGAAACGTCGCCAAGACTCTTCCAATTTTACGAGGGAGAAAACCCGAATAACCAAAGATCTACTTACAAACACCCGCGAAAACCTCAGAAAACAAATATATATATATATAATATGTTATACTGTGTATACATGTACAATGACAATAAAATTATTAATTTATTAATTTATTATTCATTTTATTTATTAAGTCTCCGTGACCAAAAAAAAAAAAGAAAGAAAAAAAGACGAATTCCTTTGAAAATGCGTAAACTCAGGGTGGGCAGGGGTCAAATTTAAAGGCACGTACAAGAGGTAAATTTCGAGAGGGAAGAGGGAATAATCGAGAATCGAGGCCTTCTTTCTGTCTTTATGTATGGGACAAAAAACAACAACAACAACAACAATACACCCACACACACACACACTTTGGGGAGAAGAGAAAAAAAAAATCCTTTCAGGGTGATGTTAAATGGTGAGCTGGTGCCTGGGGAATATTAATGAGAGAAGCTTTATGGCAGGGACAATGCTGGATGAGACATCATACATTTTTTGCAGTTGGCAAGATTCTTCCAAGACTTTAAGGACATTGGAGGGTTGTGGCAGAAGTGGCCGCGATTTTCGAGTTCAGGAACAGAGGGTTTTTTTTTTTTTTTTGGGGAGAGGTTGGAAAAAAAGCCAAAAAGGGAAGAATTCCAAAGAAACCAATCGGCAAGGTGAGTTGGAGCCCAGAGCAAAACTTTCCATTTTGATCCTGAAGCTCATTTGGATCCGAAGTGAGCAAAGCTACTACAGTGGTGGCCAAAATTGTGGGGAACCTTTTGGGAAAAGTTGTATTTTTGAGATTTGATGGCTAATAACACCGCTTTTTTTTTTTTTTTTTTTGGAGTTTCAAGAGCCTGGGTGGCGCAGCAGACTACAGTGCTGTTAAGTAGCACCAGCTGCCTGCAATTACTGCGAGTTCAAATCTCACCAGGCTCAAGGTTGACTCAGCCTTCCATCCTTTCGAGGTAGGTAAAATGAGGACCCGGATTGTGGGGGCAATAAGCTGACTTTGTATAAAAAAGAACACCGTTTAGGGGGGGGTGGCGAAAGCCCTACTAAGCAGGTATATACAAAAGTATGAAGGCTATTGCTTAACGCATTGTAAGCCGCCCTGAGTCTCCGGAGAAGGGCGACATATAAATTGAACCAATAAATAAATAAATAAATAATCCTATTCCATGCCTAGGAAGAGCCCAGACCTTAACCCCATGGAGCTGACTAAAGAAACTTGTTAGTCGGAAGCGACCCAGCGATAAAACCCAGTTAATAGAAGCCATCATTCAATCCGAGAGTGGACGTTTTCCCCCTCCCAGACCTCTGGTGATCTTAATCACTTGAGGTCCTCCCAACCTACTCGTCATTCTCTTCCTACCTGCCCTTCCCTCGTTGCAACAATTCAATTTGACGTAGATTAATACGTTAGTACTTACCAGCGTCCGCTGATTGAATTAGGAGGTGACAGGATGCAGCAGGAAACATCCGTAGATGGAAACGCACTCTTCGTGGATCTGGATGGAAGGGAGAAGATAAGTCAAGAAGTCTTGGTTCTTGTCAACCATCGGCTTTCTCCAAAGTGGGACTGTCTTCCAGGTCATGATCTCGTCTCTGGTGGTGCTCCTTGGAGGTGCTCCTTGGATGAGCTTCTCCTTCTCCTTCTCCTTCTTCTTCTTCTGCTGCTTCTTCCTTTAGACTCCTGACCTGAACTCAAGTTGAATAGAAGGTAACCAGAGAAGATACTCAACCTCAAAAGAACTCAGGTCTACCGTGTTTCCCTGAAAATAAGACCGGGTCTTATATTAATTTTTGTTCCAAAAGACGCATTAGGGCTTATTTTCTGGTTAGGTCTTATTTTGGGGGGGAAATACGGTACTAAATGCACCCATTTGGCTGACAATCTTAACTGGGGCTTATTTTGGGGGTTAGGGCTTATATTACAAACATTCTGAAAAATCATCCTAGGACTTATTTTCCAGTTGGGTCTTATTTTCGGGGAAACAGGGTATGTGCCCCTTATATACGTCACTTAGACATGACGTTCTACAGAAGCCATCAATGCACGCAGCTTAATGTCATCAAACGTCACCACCAGCTGGTCTCTTAAACTAAGATGCTTTAATGGAAAATAAACCCGGGTTTATTCTGAAAGCAAACCTCAGTTACGCAGAGTGTGAGTACTCACAGAGTAATTCTGAGTACAGCACCCAATAGAAGGGCCATGTTTTCCCACCTCTGATTTAGAAGACAGACAAGCAGTATGAATATTAAAACCATAAACTTCTGATATTTGCTTGGAACTGCGGACAAAGCACCCCAAGGCAGGTAGGTTAAATAATCTTTATTTTTTGGAGTTGCGTCAAGTGGTTTTACAAATAGATTTTAAATTATTTGCAGTTTAGAAAGAAGAAACCAACTAAACGACGACAAATAAAATCCATCCCTCGGCCTATTTCGTACTCTCCGACCACACGTTAACAAGAGCTAAAAAATAAAATTCAATTTATACGATCTTTTAATATAATCTCTTGATTTTTTAAATCTTATTTTGGGGGGGAAAAAATTGGGATTAATTATAATACATTAATTAGGCAAGGGGGAGTCAAGCAAATAGGTTGAAGGAGGAGTTTAATCTCCGGTTTAACTCCGAGCAGAGTTCATCGGTTTCTAATGTTCTTTTAAAGCATTGATTTTATTTAAAAAAATATAAGTGCAAAATAGACAAGCAATAAACATCCAGAAAGGTATTTCCGGGGGTGGGGTGGGGGGAACCATCTTTGGTGATTATGAACTAAGAACGAAGAATCTCACTGGTTATTCTTGCTGCCTCAACCTTCACCCACCCCTTAGTCAAACTTTCGAAGGAGACGTTCGACTCGCAAACATCAAAGCAACAACGGTTTATCTTAGGAAAAAACGGAGTACCAAAATGCATCCATTTATAGAAACGCACACAGGAACGCATGCAAATTTTTGTGCAAACTTGTTTTTTTTTTTTTTTAATAATAATAATAATCTGAAAATGGTGGGGGAAAGAAACTTTGGTTTCTAAAAGAGAGAAATTTGTCCCCTATTCCCTAGCTGCTTTCCGCTGTTCCTGGCTGTCCCACTAGGTAACTGATTACCTAGATTTGTTTCTCCTAAAAAAATGAAACGGAAGTGACAGTGCAGATGGTAGAAGGGAAGGGAGGGAGAATCACTGGACTAGAATTGGGGCCTTGGAGGACTTCTAGTCTAACCCCTTGCCCAAGGCAGATCTTATGATCCAGCTCGGTAAATTTGCATTATTCCAGGAGGAATATTACCAATAACCTCTTTGGTTGTTCTTAGGAACTCCAGATTACTGGAAGAATCCAACTTGACCCATCCAAATTGTTAAGATGAAATATCTGAAAAGATGTGGAGACTCTAGAAAGAGGGCAGAGAAGAGCCACAAAGACGGTTGCTGGAATTGGGTAGGTCTAGTCTGATGAAAAGAAGGACCAGGGGAGACACGATAGCACTCTTCCAATATCTCAGGGGCTGCCCCAAAGAAGAGGGAGTCAAGCTATTCTCCAAAGCCCCTGAGGGCAGGAGAAGCAGCAACGGATGGAAACTAATCAAGGAGAGAAGCAACTTAGAACTAAGGGGGAACTTCCTAGCGGTGAAGGCAATTAACCAGTGGAACGGCCTGCCACCAGAAGTTGGTGGAAGAGGAAGAGGAGGAGGAGGAATGAGGAGAAGGAGGAGGAGGAGGAGAAAGGAGAAAGGAGGAGGAAGGTGGAGGAGGAAGAGGAGGATGGTGAAGGAGGAGGAAGGAGGAGGAAGAGGGGGAGGAAGAGGAGGACGATGAAGGAGGAGGAAGAGGAGGAGGAGGAGGAAGAATGTGGAGTCCTTGGTACTCTCTGAGCTTGGTGATTTTCTTTCAGATGTTCCATTACCCAACTAGGTAACATCATCAGTACTAGAAGGTAGTGGGGTTTATGGAGAGGAGGAGGAGGAGGAGGAGTGTCCTCCCTCATTGAACGAGGGTTTTCTGCACTAGGCATATATAAATTTTAAAGAAAACCAGGGAAAGGGGGACTGTTGGGTTTTGCTCCGACAGCAATGTAAACATCGATTCTGGTTCAGCCCTTCCCACCGTCAGAGTTTGAAGGTAAAGACGACGTCGGTGTCGGGGTCCGAGCCCGTCGGGTTCTTGAGTTGGGATGTAAACAAGCCAGGGGAAGCCGGGTCCGAGTAAGGGCCCCCCGGGAAACAGCAGGCTCCTTCGGGGATGCCCCGCTCTTCGATGGGACTCCCCTTGTTCAAGGCCAAACTTTTGAGCTTCTGCCTTTCTTGAGCTTGCCTGGCTCGGTTGGCGATGTACCTCACCCTGCTTTGACTCCGAGAAGAAGACCTTCGGAGCAGGATGGTCTCTTCCTCTTCTTCTTCTTCTTCTTCTTCCTCTTTTTCCTCTTCAGCCTTGGGAGGGTCCAGACAAGTGGGGGAAGTGATGTCGTTCTCCTGCTGGAAGAAAGTGAGCTTCTTCAGGCGCTCGGTCAACCCGTCCGGACATCTTCCCGAAGTCTTGAAGGCCCCGCGATGGTGCTGGACCCCCCTCGCCGAACGGGTGGCGAAACTTCGGCGGATGCTCCGGTACTTGCTCTCCGAAGTGGACGTGATGTCGTCCGAGGTGAGGTCTCCAAGGCTTTTGGACTTCACGGGGTTGGGATCGAGGTTCTTCTGCTCTTCGGACTTGAGGCACGGCCGCTTGAGGCTCTCCACGTACAAGCGGTTCCAGGTGTGCCTCCTGGAGACCGAGGAGAAGCCGAGCGGCCTCGGGCGCAAGTCGTCTTCCACGGGTTGATCCAACCTCAAGTTGGGGTTGGATTTGCTCTTGGTCACCGTGGGGACTTCGCGTCCAGAGGCAGCGTTCGCGGACCAGGGCCTGACAATTCTTCTCTGGGGGACGACGACATCCGAGGTCTTATGAGCACCAAGGTCGGGGAGGCTCTTCCGGGCAAGGTTGGGCAAGGAGAGGTCTATGACGGTATCGTTGGAAGACATGCTGGAAGAAGAGGACATGCTGTCTCTGTGGGTGCTGAAATCAAGCTTGCTCCAGATCCGGTCGTGGACCGTGGCGTCCCAATAAACCTCCGGCGCAGGAGAACAGTTGTCAGGATGCTTCGGAGAGACTCCGTGGTCACACCGTTGGTATCCTTCATCCTTCGGTCTCCTCACAACGATCGGTGGCACGGGGACTGCGACAGTTCCTTTGGGAGTTGCGTGGAGTGGAGTCGGCGTGGTGCTGCTGTTGTCCCTTTCGCATTGGTTTGGTGGTCCAACTCTGTTCTTCTCATCGCTTGTCATCTGTTGAACCAACCCGTCTGTCTTCTTCTGGCTATTTCCAGCCAGGGGGAGCCCACAATTGTCCGACGTGTGGTTTTGCTGCCCTTGAGAATGGGGAAGACCTCCGTGGCAAGGAGCTCTTGTCCACCCTTCTCCTTTTTTGGTGCTTCCCATCCCTTCTTCCTCTTCTGAGACGCTGGGAGCAAGAAGCATCTTCTCCGAACTCGCGTGGTGCTGCCAACGAGAAGTTCTCTCGAGATGCCCAGGGTGGCGGTTGCGTCCATCTGGAAAGGCTTCCTGGAAAAGACGAGGCGCGGAGTCTTCTTTGGGGTCGCTGGCGGGGCAGGCGGGCAGAAGGGAGCAGGAACTGCGGGAAGGCTGGTTCTCGTTGGCGACGAAGGGCTCTTCGTGGATGGTCTGCAGGCTGCATAAGGAAGGGGCCGACCGGTGCATGGAGAATTGGTGGACATCTGGAGGAGGAAGAAGGAGAAGAAATCCATGAATGAGGGAACGCCCAAGAAGTTCTCAAAGAAGATCGCTAGCACAGCAGTAGTGGGTTTCAATTTAGTTTGCTACCGGTTCGCTCGTCCGACGCTTCTGCGCAGAAGCCCCCAGGGAGGGTTGCCGGAGCATCCTGCCGCCACCGTTACCGCTACCTGATCCGGGGCAAACCGGTAGCAACACACTACTGTTGCACACCCTTGTTGTCCCATGTTTTGAGTTACGAGTTGAAAAGGGTGTCCCGCTTTAAGGCATACTTGCCAAACCCAACCATCTCTAGGTAAAGGCAGTCGTGCTCAGCTCTTATCTTGGCACACACAAAGGGGCAACGGGCCAATTCTCTCATCACATCCCACCATACACACCATACACCATACCCACCATACACCAAACACCGTAGAGGGGGGGAATAATCTATCTGTGCAGTCATTAAGAATGGAAAGCGACTTGATCGCACAGAATCAAATCGTCGGATCCTATAAAGTTGCATAACCGCGTGGCTATTACATCAAGGAGTGGATATTTAACGAGAAAATATTAATACTTCAAAATTAATATTTGAGAAGATACTATACTTTGGGGTTTTTTTTGTTTTTTTTTAAAAGAAAGATAAGGTAAAATAACGTACTTTGGAAAGATAATATACTTTGGAGGGTTTTTTTTTTTAAAAAAAAACTATCACAAAATATTGAAAAGAGATTAACTTTCAAGCACCCGGCCTGAAACTCGTAATATAAAACAAATATGTAAAGAAGAAGATTACAAAAAATAAATACGCTACGTGTAAATACGTTGAAAGGATTTGCAGGGCTTGGCGTAGACAGGAAACGCTGCAGGGCAACTTGGCTGTTCCCAGCCCTGCCAACTTAAAGTTCGGCGGGACGATTCGGGTAGGATTTAACAGTAACAGGACCTTGGAGGTCATCCAGTCTGTATTAGGGATTCGAACCGGAGAACTGCCGACCTTTCTGATCGACAAGCTTAGTGCCTCTCCTTTTTTTTTTTTTTTCCCTGTTAGTCTTCCTAAACTTCTTAAGTAATCTCTCCATTTTATTTTAACTAGGTCGTGTGAAGACTGCCGGTCTCGGGGGAATGTATGGATTTTGCAACCTACAACACTAGGATTCAGCGTCAGGTTTCGATGTCGTCTCAAATAAAATAAATTGCATTTCCAAACAGATAGTCTTTGAAGAAATCTTTCATTTTATTAAGCACGACAATCTGTCCCCGATCGTGGCATAGCCAGCTCTGACTTCCTGACCCCAAACCTTCCCTTTCCGTTCCCCAATTCTCTGCGTCTCATTGGCCTTCTTCCAAATCACTCTCCCCATATCTACTACTTAAGCTCCCAGGAATGTCCCCCCTCCCATCTCATCTCCTAGGGGATATTATCTTCAAGGAAAATAAGTAGGTGAAATGTCAAGCGTCCTCTTGCCAGCTGCCCCCTCTTCTCCTTATGTCAGCACTAGAGTAAATGCAGGTGCTGACATTCAGAAGCAATCGTGCTCCGGAGGAGATGTGGCCGTACACCGTGACTTAATTGGATCCCCCAGAGGATCCCAGCGATCGAGTGCCTTCAATAGCAATAGCACTTAGACTTATATGGTGCTTCACAGTGCTTTTACAGCCCTCTGTAAGCGGTTTACAGAGTCAGCCTCTTGCCCCCAACAATCTGGGTCCTCGTTTTACCGGCCTCGGAAGGAGGGAAGGCTGAGTCAACCTGCCTGCAATAACGCATTATAACCACTGCATCACTGGGTTTGGGTGGGGGGGAGAGAAAGAGAGAGAGAGAAAGAGAGAGATGATAGATAGATAGATAGATAGATAGATAGATAGATAGATAGATGATAGAAACAGACAGAGAGAGAGAAGGATAGATATGGATGGAAAGAAGAAGAAAGAAGGAAGGAAAGAAGGAGGGAAGGAAGGAAATATAGATGGATGGATGGATGGATGGATATATAGATAGATGATAGACAAACAGACTACGGAGAGAGGGATAGATATACAGATAGATGGATAGATAGATGATGAGACAGACAGACTAGAGAGAGAGGAGGGATGGATATAGATGGAAAGAAAAAGAAAGAAGGAAGGAAGGGAAGAAGGAAGGAGGGAAGGAAGGAAGGAGGGAAGAAGGGAAATATAGATGGATGGATGGATGGATGGATGGATGGATGGATGGATGGATATATAGATAGATGATAGACAAACAGACTCCAGAGAGAGGGATAGATATACAGATAGATGGATAGATAGATGATGAGACAGACAGACTAGAGAGAGAGAGGGAGGGAGGGAGGGATATGGATGGAAAGAAAAAGAAGGAAGGAAGGAAGGGAAGAAGGAAGGAGGGAAGGAAGGAAATATAGATGGATGGATGATAGATAGATAGAAGATACAGACAGACTACAGAGAGAGGGATAGATAGATAGATAGATAGATAGATAGATAGATAGATAGAAGACAGAGACAGACAGATGTGAGAGAGGGATGGATGGATATGGATGGAAAGAAAAAGAAAGAAAGAGAAAGAAGAAAGGAAAGAAATATAGATGGATGGATAGATAGATGATAGCAATAGCACTTAAGACTTATATGCCGCTTTACAGTGCTTTACAGCCTCTCTAAGCAGTTTACAGAGTCAGCCTTTTGCCCCCAACAATCTGGGTCCTCGTTTTACCGACCTCGGAAGGACGTAATGTAAGGCTGCAGAGAAAGCAGGCAAAGGAGAGAACCCCGAAAGACGTCTTCAGTTACCTGGGATTTGATCATCCTTTCAGTTCTTAACTACGCGGTGAAAGAAGACGACACGAGGAACAGGACAAAACCAAAGAAGAAGAGGGAAAATAAAAAAACCAAGTTAGTTCAGGGACAGAGAATAAATTAGGAAAAGGAAGCCGGAAAAATGAAATTATCTAAACGGGCAGATCCTGAGAATTCCGCTTTCGACCAACCAGAAGAAGCTTGAAAGAGAAAGAATCGGGGGGAGTGAAAAGGCTGTCCATGAGGTCCAGGTGTCAAGTTTCTGAAAGATGCCCTAATTAATTCATGAGCCATGATCCAAACTTCAAAGGAAATATAGTCATTTATTAGGAGCACCATTCCGGCAATACTGGGATGCAGTTAGGACTGATCCCACGTAGATGTACGTTCTCCTATGACCCTGTCTCTCCCCTCCTCTCTGGCCATGTCATAAATCACATTCTCCAATTAACCACTTTGGCCGGCTGTGAAACCTAACACCCTCCTTCTGATTGCGGTCAGGAAGAATGTATGGAATGCACTTCAGTTAGGGAAATCAATCAGCTCTATCAGTTCTCCCTCCCTCCCCTGGGGGGAGGGGGGAAGCCAGATTCACTTAACAACCATGTTAGAAACTTAGCCGCTGCAGTGATTCACTGAACGACGGTGGCAAGGAAGGGTTAGAGTTAAAATGGGGTGAAACTCGCTTAACCGATGTTTCTACTTAGCAACAGAAACATTGGGGGTCAATTCTGGTCGTAAATCGAGGATTACCTATATGATACATAACTCAAGGAACCAGAAGCAAGGCCGGGGATGAGTTAATTCTGGCTTTCCTTGAGGTAGCTGCTCTGGTTGGATGAGAAACGGTTCTTAGGATTGCACCCAATGGAACACACAAAAAGGGACAGCACAACAGCTTGCAAAAGAGGAAATGGGCTGGCATGCAGGGGGTACGCTATGGTCAAGCCCCCAGCGGAAATGAAATTACAACACCATGCTCGGACGGTCACTAAGGGAGGACGATGCTAAAGCGGCCAAGCCCCACGCCGACAACAACTAGGGAACGCAGAAGTTTCTACGGGGGAGACGACGGCACGGATCTGGAACGGAGGGTCGGGCGTGGGAAATCCGATCTTACCGGTGAAGAATATAGGGGATTTACTCCGAATTTCCTCCATTTTTTCAGAAAACAAGGCATTCATTTCCTTCTGAAGGGTGCCCGCCTGTTTGCGGGCGCTCTCCGGCCAACCCTTGGAGAAATCGGGGCTCTCGAGACTGTCTAAGCTGCTGGAACTGGAGGACACTGAACCGTTGTTGGAGCTCACCAGGTTGATGGTGCTTCGGTATTTGCCACCGGGCGGAGCACGCCACCGGTGCCAGGACCGGTCCATGGCCCCGAGACACGCTGAGTCCCCCTTTTTCTTCCCTGAGGTCCCGAAGGGCTGGCAGGTTCTGGGCAGGCTCCTGGTAGCCCCGTAGCCAGTGCATAGGTGTAGATTGGAGCGGGCGCGGGGCTGTTCCTGGATTCCCCAAGGTTTCAGCTCCACCCGCTCCTCGCCCGCCGAGCTACCGCAGCAGCCGCAGTGGGGAGCATCGCCAGAGGAAGGCTGGCCGGCGATGGGCTCGCTCCACTGGCCCTCCACCTCAGGGCTGTCGCTGGAGCCGACCACACACTTCATGCAATAAGTGGCCATGCCAATCCTACCCGCTTCGTTGCCCTGTTTCTGCCTGGCCGGTTCCTGGAGGCAGATCCGGATGGATCTCCGGATGGGTTCGCTGAAGGTGGCATCCCGGAACCCCTGGCTGCTTCTGCTCTGCTCTCTGCCCCAACTGTGAGCCTTACCTTTGGATCCTTTAGGGTCCACTTCCGTGCGGCTGACACCTTCTCGGGAAGGAGACGCCGCCGGGGACGGGAGGTCGGATTCTTGGTCAAAGCGAGGGTGGGAGGTGTCTTCCAGAAGGGGGTCCTTGCTGGCTCCTTCCGAGTTCTTGTCTCGGGCATCCAGGGCGATCTTGGGCTTTTTTAAGCTCTTGGTGGGCGCGCTGGCCGTCCGCCGTAAAAGCTGGCTGCTAAAGGAATGTTTGCGGTTGAGCTGACCAGCAACATGGCTGTCGAGAGAGGCCTGTTTTGGATTTCTGAGAAAGAGACTTTTTATGCCCAGCGCTGGTTTGACCTGGAGGGAAGAGAAGGAGAAGAAGAAGGAGAAGGAGAAAAGCCATAACAGAGCGTGTATGGGTTTTTTTCTCTCTCCCGGCGGGGCGACGGGGAGAAAAAAACAAACAAACAAACCAGACCACGCACTCAGTAGCCATAGGCAAGAGGTTATTAACCTCGCGGTAGCCTCGGCTAATCCCCGTTGGACCGGAAGACAGAATTGGGAGGGAAGAGAGGGGAATGGTAGAATGGTTTCAAGACTTCACGGTTGTGTCGACCTGCCCATCCCCAGCTATTCGGTTTCCATTTCCTAACCCAAATGACGGTCCCCGTCCCCCCGTGACCGCACGCCCAATCGGGTGTTGGAACAAGACTAACATTTGTGGTTTTCTTCTAGAAGTTGCATTACCCAAGAAGGTAGGAGTGTTAGGAGGTGGGCGGTGGGGTCCCTGGTGCTCTCTGAGCTTGGTTGTTTTGTTACGGATGTTTCATTACCCAGCTAGGTAACATCATCAGTGCTAGGAGGAGAAGGGGAGGAAAAGGAGGACACTGGACTACGGAGTCCCTGATGCTCTCTGAGCTTGGTTGTTTTCTTACAGATATTTCATTACCCAACTGGATAACATCATCAGTACTAGGAGGAGGAGGAGAGGGGGAGGAAGAAGAGGAGGAGGAGGAGGACTGTGGGGTCCCAGATGCTCTCTGAGCTTGGTTGTTTACTTGCAGCTAGGTACTATCATCAGTGTTAGAAGGGAGCTGGCTCTTTTTATCTCCTAGAGATAAAATATATAAAAAGAGAGCTAACCGCGCTCCTTTCTAGCGCTGATGATGTTACCTAGTTGGGTCATGAAACAACCAAGAAAACAACCAAACTCAGAGAGCACCAGGGACTCCACAGTTCAACCCTGTGTCAGCGTCCCAGCACTGACATATATAAGGAGGGGAGAAGCTTGAACTTTTGCCTACTTAATTCCTTTGAAGATTCTGTCTCCTCGGAGATGGGAGGAGGGGGACATTCTTGTGATCTGACGGAGAAGGGATGAGGAAAGTGGCTTGGAAGATAGCCAGTGAGATGCAGAGAATTGGGGATCGGAAAGGGAGGGATTGGGGGGGCAAAGGTCAGTACTGACCGCGAAAGAGCCAGGGACAGATCACTATGCTCAATAAAGAGAAAATTTCCTTAAAGATCGGCAGTTTGGAAATTCCTTTATTTTGAGATAGCATCGAAACCTGACACCCTGAGCTATTATTATTATTTTAAAAAAAAAACTAAGTGGGTGGCCAGCTCTTAATCGCTTTTGTCATGTAGGGCACCCACAAAATAATCAAGGTATTTGGGCAAATACATAAGAATAACTGTTCCAAGCTGGCAACCACCCCATATACAGACAGACAGACAGACAGAGACGGCAAAAAATCAGCAAGAAATCTGTCACGTACAACATACACAGATCATGGAAGAGGGGACTTCCACCCCATGCCCCCCCCCAATACAAGACTCCCCCCCCCATTGATGGAATGCAGTGGTGTGCAAGTGATATTTCTTTCCCCCATCAGCCCCTTGATGGGGTCATTGGATGCATCCCCACCCAGCCCCACCCCGGTGAGGCTATTCGCTGACCCTTGAATCCAAACGAGCGATTCAAGATCCCAAATCCGGTGCAAATTTGGTTGGGAAGCCATTTAAGAAGAAGATCCAGCATGTTCGCTCCTGGGGATCCAGTCCCAGGAATTGGGTCCCTTAAACGGAGGGGTGACAAATTGTGGGTTGCATTTAAGGGGTGAGGGTGCCCTGAGCTCAAGACAGAGCAGCTGTTTTAGAAGGAAAAATGACCCTCCGTTGAGAGAGGAAGCGCAGGTAGCCCTTGACTTACAACGGTTCATATAGTGACCGTTCGAAGTTACGACGGCACGGGGGGGCGAAAGAGACATGACCATTTTTCAAAGTTCAAATCCTCGGCAACTCATCATCTTTCATCAATCCCATAATCCCTTGCGGGGAGGAGTCTGGGCAACTGAATGGAGCTAGCAGAGCATTTGAGTGGCCGGATGCTTTTTCCTGTTGCCAGTGCGGAGTTTTGTTCAGCAGATATATTTCTCATTGTGCCCAAGAGACAAATATCTGCCTCTCTCTAGGATCGAAATCACAGCCTCCTGATTGTGAGGTTAAGAGTTCCACCTCTAGGCCATCACACCACTCCAGACCCTTGGCAACGGACTCATACTTATGACCGTTGCAGCATCCTTAGGGACAGGTGATCAAAATTCAGACACTCCGCAACTGACTCGTATTTATGATGGTTTGCCATATCCCGGGGTCACGAGCAAAGTCGACGGGGGAAGCCGGATTCGTTTAACGACCATGTGACTAATTTAACAGCTGCGGTGGTTCGCTTAACAACCATGGGAAACCTGCGTAAAACGGGGGGAAGGTCAAAACTCACTACACAGCCGTCTCGCTTAGACATCAGTTGCGGTCGTAAGTCGAGGACTACCTGTAGAAAGTACGGAGGAAGGAAATTGGGAATTTTTTAAAAAAAAACCTGGAGAATCCTGGATCTGCTTCATAAATGTGGAAAATAATCTACAGGATCGATGGCTCGGCCAAAAACGTTCCGGCAAATGTCGCAATCCATGTTATGAGTGTTGGCCGAGTTTTGGTCGGGGAGGTGTGTGTGTTGTGGTTGTTGGTTTTTGTTGTTGGTTTTTTTTTTTTTCCAGGAGGAGAAAAAAAAAAGAAAGAAAGAAAGAAAGAAAGCTAAATAAGGAAAAAAAAGACACACACACACACACACAAAAAATGTTAATGATGTTTTGGGGTGGACGGAAGCATGCAAGCGTGGTGATGCTCCCAGCTCACTCCACCAAGGGAGAAAGGGTACCTTCGCGGCGTCTAAATTTGTTCTGCTTCTAAAAGGAGACCTTTTTTTGACACACTGCAATCACAAACAGACAGAAGTAAAAAAGCAGAAAGTGAGACACGGAGGAAGAAGAAGAAGAAGAAGGAGCCGAGACGGCCCTGCGAGACATTTAGGAAAGAGTCGGGCACGCGACCCACATGTGAAAAATCAGACAAGTAACACAGATAAATTACAAAAGGGGTGGGGAGAGAGAGA
The DNA here is from genome assembly GCF_059756535.1 of Pantherophis guttatus. Taxonomy (NCBI): domain Eukaryota; kingdom Metazoa; phylum Chordata; class Lepidosauria; order Squamata; family Colubridae; genus Pantherophis; species Pantherophis guttatus. The sequence goes on from NC_142077.1 coordinate 3,043,329, forward strand.
GAAAATAGAGGAAGGATACAGGTGGAGTTTGACATTATTCAATCCCCCAGGAATGCAGCAAAACAAGCAGAAAAAGAGAAAAGAGAGGAGGGATCTAGGTGGAGTTTGACATTATTCAATCCCCCAGGAATGCAGCAAAACGAGCAGCAAAACGAGCAGCAAAACGAGCAGAAAAAAAGCGAAAGTGGCTTTCCGAGCGTACCGGATCATTCTTTTTTTAAAAAAGGTGGTTTCTTTGCAATAAAGAGAGAACATCCCCCCCCTCCCCAAATTGCTCAGCTACGCATTTTAAAAGTGAGGGAAGTGCTGAAAAACGATTCATTACCTGGTTCTGAGACCTGGATACAAATTAACAGAGTTGGAAGGGACCTTGTAGGTCATCTAACGTGTTTTCCCGAAAATAAGACCCTGTCTTATATTTTTTTGAAGCTCGCGGCGGTGCTGCCGTTCGTGAACGCAACGGCAGAACAAACCATGCAGAGTCCTGCTCCAAGAGGTGGTAGCGGAGACACATTAGGGTTGGGGGGGGGATCGACTACACATGCATTTAAATAGTTTCAGGGCGGGGGCTTATTTTTGGGGGGGAGGGGCTTATTTTAGCGCATGCGCTCAAAAGCCCGATTGGGCTTATTATCCGGGGAGGTCTTATTTTCGGGGAAACACGGTAGCCCGACCCCCTGCACAAACAGACCCTACACCATTTTTGACAGGTGACAGTCCATCTGTCTGTCCATCTGGGGGAGGGAGGGGGGAGAACTACGGTTCCCATAATTCCCCTGGGAAGGAAAAGTGGCCCGGACAGCCGATCGCTGTTCATTCCGGGCTCCCTAACCGATTTATTTTCCTTTTTCTGGGGGTTTCCAGATCGGGGCTAACAGCTCAAAGGATTCGCTCTCGTTTTTGGGTGGGGTCATTTTTGATTTCCTTCCTGCCGTGATGCTAGTTGCCAATGTGGATCCCCGCCCCCCCCCCCAGAAATTGTTGCAGCAAAATATTGTGGGGAAATTCATAGTGCACCTCCACAATGTAGACGTTAGCTATTTTCGTTGTTGTGGCATTCATGGTAAGGAGACAACATCTCTTTTCATGAATCTGCTATATTATTATTATTATTATTATTATTATTATTATTATTATTATTATTATTATTGTTGTTGTTATTGTTATTATTATTATTATTGTTGTTGTTGTTATTATTATTAATAATAATAATAATATCCTGTTCATGCCTTCTTTTCACCCAAATCCAGTCCTCTAATTGTGGCCTGTAACTTCCTACAAGTCGTTATTAAAAAGGTGTGGGGGAGAAACATCTGCAGAAAACATTAAACATGCATAGAAATATATCATGATAAGAGTTAACGGTTACAATTCCAACCGCCAACCTTTGCCCTAGCTCAGCTCCAGCGCGCATGCCAGCTAATTTTCAGCCTTTCCAGTCCCACCGGATGTTGGGAATCTGGCTGTTTCCTGCCTCTGGAGAGGGCCTCTGGGGTGGGGGGTGGGGAAGGCCCTTTTCGCCCCCCCCCAGGCTCCTAGAAGGCCTCTGGAGCCCGGGGAGGGTGAAAAACGGGCCTTCCGGTCCGACCGGAACTCGGGAAACTGGCCGTTTCCTGCCTCCAGAGAGTGGGGAAGGCTGTTTTCGCCCTCCCCAGGCTCCAAGAAAGCTCCTGGAGCCTGGGGAGGGCGAAAAACAGGCCTACCTGGCCCACTGTGCCATCATGTGCCAAAATTGGGGGGAGCATGGGGGGACAGGGCATATGGAATTATGGGTGTGGGCACACACATGCGCGACCCCCCCCCGCTACCCCCACTTTTGGCACGCGACGGCAAAAAGGTTAGCCATCCCTGTTCTAGACAAATGGTTCTCCAAACAGGTGGTTAGGAAAAACAGGTGGATTTCTAGAAAACCTTCTTAGACCGTAGCTTGGTCATCTCAAAATGGGGTTTCTTTTTTTGCCAAGGGTGCCGTGATTTTAGCCGAAGGATGTTCCATACTAAACTCAAATCATGAACGGGTGAAAAGTCCCCTTTTCTGCATAATTAAATTTTTTTTTAACTGAGAATTAAATAGTTTAATTAGGGGGTGGTGGGAAAGGGTACAGTTGGACGATATATATATATACATATATATATATATATATATATATATTCCTCTCTCTGTAGAGACAGAAAACGTAGCATAATTTGAATTTTGTTCCGTAATCAGTGGGACTGGCTTAGGTGTCACAGTTCACCCGCCGAAAATGAAAGAACGAATCTCTTCCTTGGGAAAATTAGATTTCATAATTAGTGTATTGATACCCCCACAAAGTCAGGGCCAGGAGAAATGTTAATGAGAACACAACAAGGGGTAGGTAGAAGATTTGAGAACAGGGAGAGCCGGAGATAAAGCAATCAAAAAACAAATCAGCCGGGGAAATTGAAAAAGAGAGGAGGGTGGGGGGGATTGGAGGCTGCGGTGGGAGGGGGCTTCGGGAGACAGGAGGAGAGAGGCAGGAGGGATGCTGGGCGAACTGGAAGCCAGCGAGTTTCACCCCCACACTCACCCCACCCCGAAAAAATTGCTGCCAGCTTTTTTTTAAAAAAAAGAGACTCTGTCAGTCAGCTGCAAATTAAAACTATCTATCAGGAAGCAACTCAAGCAGAAGAAGAAGAGAGAAAGAGAAAGAGAGAGAGAGGGAGAGAGAGAGAGAAAGAAAGAGAGAGAGAAAGAGAGAGGGAGAGAGAGAGAGAGAGAAAAAGAAAGAGAGAGAGACAGAGAGAGGGAGGGAGGAAGGGAGAGAGAGAGAGAAATCAAAGAAGGGAGGAATTTGGTGGGAATTTGATCAAAGGAGGTTTAATCAAAAGAGAAAATTGCCTGCCGCAGAGAGACAGATAAGCTTCTAATGCTCCGTTTGTCGGTCTCTGTGCAAAGGCGAGTTCATTAAAGTAAACAATTTGTCAATGCTGTCTCACACACACACATACACCCAAATCAAAATAGCATCAAATAATGGTCCTTCCTGCCTCTGTGGAAAAGTAAGTTTCTAGTCCTCATGGTTTAAATTTTAAATCAATGCATTGAGTCAGACTCTCGATCCTTCTAGTCCAGCAGAAGCTCTTTCCTAAGATCTCTCCCCCCCCACTCCCCCCCCGTCTCTCTCTCACACGCACACAACTTCTGCTGTGTCTGTTTGAAGCGAAGGACAATTGACGGGACCACTTTTCTACATAAGTGCCACATTCACTTATTTAACACAGGCATAATTCACTTTTTGGAGCTTTTCTTTTTTAAAAAAAAAAAAAGGCACTGGGCTTTTAAGCCTACGGTTAGACTCTGTGCTTTAGAGAGAGGGAGAGAAGGAGAGGGAGAGAGAGAAAGAGGGAGAGATGGAGAGGGGGAGAAAGAGAGAGGGAGAAAAGGAGAAAGAGAGAGAGCGAGAAAGAGAGGGAGATATGGAGGGGGAGAGAGAGGGAGAGAAGAAGAGGGAGGGATGGAGAGAAAGGGAGAGGGAGAGAAGAAGAGGGAGAGGGAGAAAAAGGGAGAAGGAGAGGGAGAGGGAGAGAAAGGGGGAGGGAAGAGGGAGATATGGAGAAGGAGATGGAGAGAGAGAGAAAGAAAGAAAGGGAGAGAAAAGGAGAAGAAGAGGGAGAGATGGAGAGAAAGGGAGGGAGAGAAAGGGAGAGGGAGAAGAAGAGGGAGAGGGAAAGAGAGAAGGAGAGGGAGAAGGAGAGGGAGAGAGGGAGAGAAAGGGAAAGAAAAGGAGAGGGGAGAGGGAGAGAAAAGAAGAGGGAGGAGAGGGAGAAGAAGAGGGAGAGATGGAGAGAAAGGGAGAGGGAGAGAGAGAAGGAGAGGGAGAAGAAGAGGGAGAGAGAGGGAGATATGGAGAAGGAGAGGGAGAGAGAGAAAGAAAGGGAGAGAAAAGAAGAGGGAGGAGAGGGAGAAGAGGAGGGAGAGATGGAGAGAAAGGGAGAGGGAGAGAGAGAAGGAGAGGGAGAAGAAGAGGGAGAGAGAGGGAGAGAGGGAGAGGGAGAAGAGGGAGATATGGAGAAGGAGAGGGAGAGAGAGAAAGGGAGAGAAAAGAAGAGGGAGGAGAGGGAGAAGAAGAGGGAGAGAGAGGAAGGGAGGAGAAAGGGAGAAGGAGAAAGAGAAAAAAATTCCCCGTTGTTTCCTTCCTGTTTCAGTTTATTAAAAGCGACGGCATCTGACTGACTCCTGGCAAAGACTTGATCGATCCATCCGTCCCTCTTGGAACGGATGGATCTTTTTCGACAAAAATCAGCCAACTGCAGGATGAAAGGCGGGCCTCCCCCTCCCTTGCCAGATACCTAACCCCAATTCGGGTGGTGGCGACGGCCAATCCGGTGCCAAACGGGGCAAGGAATTACGGGGTGCCCCCCACCCCCCCCCAGTCCCGTCCCGAGCTTTCCCTGGCGGACGTTGGAAGGAGAGAAATTTTTCATTTCGTTGAACGCAGACCTGAGAAGGATTAGAAACGGAGGATTTTCCAGACAAGATGCCTCCTTTTGTCGCGGGAAGCTTTGAAACAACCCAACGGGCTTTCCTCCAACTCTTCCCTGATTTTTTTTTTTTTTTTTTTTGGCAAAACTCAAGAGGAGAAAAGGAATTGGAAGGGAAGGGAAGGGAAGAGAGAGAAGCGGCGTGAACTCAACGTGTTTTAACTTCTCCCCTCCTTGGTTCTCGTGGCTGGAAAGAGAGCAGGCGGCCTCCTGGCACAAGGTTGCCATGCGACGGTGCCCGTCTGGCACGGCTGCTCCCCTGCGGGATCTGCGGCACCTGGAATCCGATGTCTCCATCCAGACAGAGGGTCGCTTGTTCTCTTTGGGGATGTTTCCACCCCTCCCTCCTTCCCTGCCTCTCCCCCCCCCCATACGATCTTTTTTGCTTTCAATGGGGCTACCCGGGGCGGCTGAGAAGGGAACCGCGCACCCCACCACGCAAATATTTGCTTTCCCGACCTTGGCTGAGAAATCCGACCGAGCTAAAGTCGATTAAAAGTGCCAATAAATCAGATTTTTTTTTAAAAAAAATCCAATCCTAAAAGGATTCCGTAATATAGGTAGTCCTCGACTTACGACCGCAACGGAGCCCGAAGGTTTCATGTGGTTAAGCGAGACGTGGGTTAAAGCGAGTTTTAAGCCCCGCGTTGCGACTTTGCCTGCCACCGTTGTTAAGCGAATCCATGCGGTTGGTAAATGAGTCACGCGGTTGTTGAGTGAATCCGGCTCCACCCCCCCCGGCGAAGGTCGCAAAAAGGGGAATTACGCAACCTTGGGGAGACAGCGACCGTCGTTAAGTGTGAAGCGGTCGCCAAGCGTCTGGATTTTGAACACGTGACCGCAGGGAGGCTACAAAGGTCGTAAGTGTGAAAAACGGTCGTAAGTCACTTTTTTTCCAGTGTCGTTGTAACTTTGAACGTTCACTAAATGGTGGTAAGACGACAGGTAATCCTCGAGGTACAACCGTTCATTTAGTGACCGTTCGAAGTTGCAACGGCACAGAAAAAAGTGACTACCATTTTTCACACTTATATCCTCGTGATCGTGCGATCAAAATGCTTGATGACTGACTCGTACTTATGACGGTTGTAGTGTTCCGGGATCCCCTTTTGCGACCTTCTGACAAGCCAAATCAAGGGGGAGGGGGGGGAGGGAAGGAAGCCAAATTCATTTAACAACCGCATTACTCACTTAAGAACTGCAGTGATTCGCTTAAACAACTGTGGTGAGAAAGTCCGTCAAATGGGTCAAAACTCACTTAACAACTGTCTCGGTTAGCGAGAGGAGTTTTGGGCTCAATTGTGGATGTAAGTCGAGGACTAACGGTAGTTTAATTAAATAGGGAGGTTGGTAATTTTTCTTTTCTTTTTTTAAATGACATATGTCATTTGTCAACTCGCAAAGCATCCCTGGCCTGCTCTTGAGTTGCCATAGGCGAGGGAGATGGGAAAATGAACTCTGCAGCTATGGGGAGGGAGCACAGTCAAAAGAAAAGCACATTCCAGCCATCTCTCTGTCAAGGCCATCTCCCTGGTTACCTACAGTAGCAGGAGGGGAGTGATCTCTACATCCCTCGAAATTGCTTCGTTGGAGAATGTGATTGATGACACACCTTGGGGGGGGAAACAGGGTCAGAGCTGGAGCGGAAATTACGTGGGGTCAGAGTTGGCTTGTATAGATTTGGCTTATACAGAGCAGTGTATAAACAGTAGTTTATACACTGCTCAAACAACTAAAGGGGACACAAAACTACTGTATGTAATGAACAAAGTATTTAATAAGGCTATTTCATTCATTCAGATCTCGGACGTCTTCTGCTTGAATTCCCTTTATTTTTTTGAGCAGTGTACATAAACATTTCCTTGTCCACGTTGTACATATTTTGACAAGCTGTTGTTTTTTTTTCTCCCCCTAACGGAATTCCTTCTGCTGAGACAGTATTGTTTTCCACTCGTTTGGCTTGGCTAATTGTGATTAATAGATTAAAAAGTAACACAAACACACACCGCTTGATGGATGAACTCGCTCTGTGTAATTTGGTGGAGATAATTGGGCTGCCTGCATCCGAAGAAATCCATCCAACAGGCACAGCACAAAAATAGAATAGAATAGAATAGAATAGAATAGAATAGAATAGAATAGAATAGAATAGAATAGAATAGAATAGAATAGAATAGAATACATAATAATAGGATAGGATAGGATAGGATAGGATAGGATAGGATAGGATAGGATAGGACAAGATAGAAAATATGGAATGGAATGGAATAGAATAGAATAGAATAGAATGGAATAGAATAGAATAGAATAGAATACATAATAGGATAGGATAGACTAGAAAACATGGAATGGAATGGAATGGAATGGAATGGAATAGAATAGAATAAAATACATAATAATAGGATAGGATAGGATAGAAAACATGGAATGGAATGGAATGGAATGGAATGGAATAGAATAGAATAGAATAGAATAGAATAGAATAGAATAGAATAGAAAATACGGAATGGAATGGAATGGAATAGAATAGAATGGAATAGAATAGAATTGAATAGAATAAAATACATAATAATAGGATAGGATAGGATAGAAAACATGGAATGGAATTGAATGGAATAGAACAGAATAGAATAACAGAGTTGGGAGGGACCTTGGAGGTCTTCTAGTCCAACCCCCTGCTTAGGCAGGAAACCCTACACCACTTCAGACAAATGGTTATGCAACCTCTTTTTAAAAACTTCCAGTGTTGGAGCATTCACAACTTCTGGTGGCAAGCTGTTCCACTGATTAATTGTTCTAAAAATAAAAAAGCATATATTTTTTTGGGGGGGGGGAACAGCCACAATAAAACCTATGGATTCTTGTGTTTATTATTCCCCAAAATAAGCACTTGCATATTCGTTTTTGTTTTGAAAATGAAAATGAAAAGCTAGAGAAATTTCAGAAAAGTGGACTTTTGCCATGGGGGTGGGGCGGGGGGGCGGGGAGAGGGGGAAGAGAGAGATTAAAATTGGACGGGGAAATCATAATAGTAATAAAAGAAATAACTACAGGTAGACCTTTTTTCCTGAATGTCCAGCATTCAGAAAGCAAAAAACAAACGGAAGAAACCCCTGTCCGAACGGTGAAGTTATCCTGACCGTACATTTAAACAAGCTGTGATTTGAACCGTATTCAAAACTGCTAACACAGCAAACGTGAGATTTTATTGCAGGCGTCCACCGACGCAGAGAAAAAAAAATAATGAACTTCCTTCCTAAGCGACGTGAAAATGTAATTATTTCTTTTTTAGCCACTTAAAAAAAAACAAAAAACATTCTCGAACACCGGAGCGTTGGCCGCTGGGAAAAACAACTTAGCAGATATATAATTATATAAGATATATAATTATATAATTCTGAATCTGGATAGGGATCTTCCAAATCGTTGGGTTGTTAGCTGATCATCGCTACTTCGTGGTACTTGTGAAGACGCACAAACTGCAGCTGGGATAGGTTTGGCCAAGGGTGGGGCTGAGTTTTGTGGGCAAAACTAGAAAGGCGGTGCGTGCACAGAAATATTGGGTTTTTTAAAAATATATATATGAACCTCCTGATTACAGATTAAGCTGTAATAGATTGGGTAGGCCCAAAGATGCTTTCCCAAAAGGCAACTGGAATTTCTTGTGGTTTTTCCTTGAAAAGGTTTCGCTTCTCATCCCAAGAAGCTTCTTCAGGTTCTGACTTCAGCTCCAACTTCGTCAGTTAGAACCGAAGAAGCTTCTCGGGTCAGAAGCGAAACCTTTTCAAAGATCTACCCAATCTTTATGTCTGTGGAGATTCTCCATCGTCCAACCATCGTCATGGTTTGTCTTGGGATTTTTTTCCTTTCTTTTTTCTTGAAAGCATTTCGCTTCTCATCCAAGAAGCTTCTTCGGTTCTGACTTCGGTTCGAATGTCTTCAGTTAGAACGGAAGAAGCTTCTAGGATGAGAAGCGAAACCTTTTCAAGGGGAAAAAAAACTTCAAGAAAATCCAGTTGCCTTTTGGAAATGCACCTTTGGGACAAGCATGATGTTGGAGAATCTGCATAGACAGATGTTTGGGTAGATCAGCTCAAACACCAACCATCTCATCTGGATTAGTTAGTTTATTTTTATTTTTTATTTTTATTTTTATTTGATTTATATGCCGCCCTTCTCCGGAGACTCAGGGCGGCTTACAATGCCTTAAGCAATAAGATTAAGTTCTAGATTAGTTCTAGATTAGTTAGTTCTAGAACCTTAGTTCTAGAGAGGTTTGCACACCTGGGACTCCGGGGCTACTCACCTTACCACAAACGTCGTTGACGGATATGTGAACGAAGACGGAAGCTTCCTCCATACCTTCTAGGTATACATGTCGATAGCCTGGAAATAAGGAAAGCGGGGTAAATGATGGCTTCTCGTCTCCTTTAGTCAGGGGTGGGATTCAGCCGGTTTCGGGCAAACCGGATGCTAACTTTACATCTGGTTCGCCGAACCGGTAGTTGCAAGGATTGGCTGGCCCCGCCCACCCTGTCCATCCCCTCCCGGGAGTCTCCACGCGGCGTAAGTAAGTGCAGGGCCCGCGCAGAGGCTCTGGGAGGGGAAAAAACAGGCCTCATGGAAGTTCCGGAAACGGGTTCATTCGGAGCCCCGGGGGAGGCCGTTTTTGCCCTCCCAGAGTCTCGAGGAAAAGCTCCGGAGCCTGGGGAGGGCGGAAAATGGGCCTACCGGAAGTCCGGAAACGAGACTGTTTCCAGCCACCGGAGGGCCTCCAGGGCCCAGGGGAGGCTCAAGGAAAGCCTCTGGAAGTGACCCCTCCCCTGCCTTGGTGCAGGAGTCTGAGTAGGCCACGCCCCCATGGCCACGCCCCTCCCCCAGCAACTGGGCAGAGAACCGGTTGCTAAAATGGAGTTAGCGGAGATGGATGGCCAAATGGACTGCTTTGATCCAAGGGAGGGGGAAACACCACAACTATTTTCGTTTCTACTTGGAAACCGTTTCTGGACTTTGTGCTTGAGGTGGCAAAAAAAATAAATAAATAAAAATGAAACGTTGATTTTTGGGTTTTACCGATTACTAGGTTTGTTGTTAGAGAAATGGCTACCGTAGTTTATATTATTATGGAAATTATGTTTATGTAAAAGTTGAGGTTCGATGCGCTCTTATTCCACTTCACCGAAGGGAGTCGAAAGTCAATGCCTTTGTTTCGTTTTTCCCTTCTTTTCTATACTTTCCCCTCCTTCTTTCCTTACTATTTTCTTTTGCATTTTATAGTATAAATTAATAAAGAAAGAAAAACACAAATTAAAAAAAAAAAGAACCCTCGGGGACCCAAAACTACTTGGAGGGATGTTGCAGCCAGGCAGCGTTGGCATTAGGAAGACGGATCTCGCAAGTTTCCAGATGTTTAATTTATTGCCGGTTCTTCTTTCATATCCCGCTAGTACATTGCATCTGTCAGTGGAGCATCCTTGGTTGAATTCAGCTTCAGCTTCTTTCTCTCTCTCTCCCTCTCTAGTTATCAAAGAACGGAGCCCCTGCTGACAATCACAACTTTTCTAATTGATTTGCCGGCTCTCCCCCCTGGAAGCCATCCGGATTGTCATAATTCATGTTGTCCTTTGTTTGTGCTTCTCTTTCAAAGCCACAGAGGGCTCCCACTCCCCCTTTTCTTCTGAAAAACTTTTCCCCGCAGCTCTGAAGTGAATGAAGAAGGAAGGACAGGGGGATAGATGGAAAAACTCTGTGTGTGTGTGTTATCTGAGCTAGGAAGACCCTGGCGGATGTGCACGCACTCACGTGACCCGAAGGAGAGAAGGTATGGATTGAGAGGGAGGTGAGATTAATTCATAACCCTCCCATTTTTGCAGGCTTCCCAAGAGCACGAAGCAGACTCCTTGTCCTGACCAAAAAAGCCCTTTTTATTAAATTACTCTGAATTCCTCTCATTCGCATCCAGCAAAGTCTTTCAAGGGAGAATTTACAGTCGCAGATGTTATCTGCCAGGCCGATAGCTTCAAAACTTGGCAAGGAGTCACGAACTAATTAAGCGAACTAATTGTCTCCTGCAAACTCCCCTTTCGCTCCTCTTTTATTCCCTCTGGGAGGGGCCCTTCATCGTCCACCTGTGGCTTTACTCCTGAGTCGACCCTTGTTCTTTAGCTGTTCCCTTCGTCTGGCAGCTCTGCGCATGCGCATACTGGGAACAGGATCTAGCTGCTCATCTGCCTCACTGATGTCATACTGGCATACGGCCCTGGCCCCCTCTCTGCCTCTGATGCAGAGCCCTCATCAGAGCCCTCCCCAGGCTCCAGGACTGGCCCATGTTCCTCCCCAACCTCCTCACTGTCCGAATCTGCTACCAGCTCCGCTGGCGGGCCACAACAGCAGGTATTAAAAGCAGCTGGCTTTTAACTGTCATTATCAGCATTAATTTTGCAGCCGATCTCGGGCTGCCAATGAAAATGACAGCCTCGTTTGAAGGCCAAAAACTAAAATAAAAAAAAATAAAAATGAACGCCCACGTTTTGAAGTTTCGATCCGGGGATAAGCCAAAGGAACATTGGCAGAGACATCCAGAGAAACGACTTTAGTTGTGATTGGCAGGAGGGAAAACAGGATGACATCCGTGGTCCTTTTTGCTGTGGCTTCCACTAACGTCAGATGTTCAAAGGACTAACTTTTGAGCTTTCAAGCGAGATTTTTTTATTTTTTCTCTTCGCGTTCACCCCCCGAGAGGAATGCCAGCTTGAAAGGAGGATTTGGGGGCCGCCGCCCCCCAACCCACAGATTTTTCTCTTTAATGTCTTGGTTCGTACCTACCTGAAACGGGCGAATTCTTCAGAGCCGGAATATCAGTGGGGAAATGCCAGGGGGGGAGAAAATAAGCAATGCTGTATGAGCAGGTCTCTTCTTACCTGGCAGCATGGATGTAAAGGCGATCGTCCTCTGGCCGATAAAATCCCTCCCGATGGGATCGTGGTCCCAGACCAGGAAACGCACCAGGGCAATCTCTGGCATGCCGATGTTGAAAACCAAGGTTTCTTCCCACATCGGATTGAAACCTGCAGAACCAAGGAGGCAGGAGAAATGAATGAGCATTACCGACTGACCAGGGTTTCTCTGCCTTGGCGAGGGCTGGGCTTCAACTCCCAGCCAGCTGCCGAGAGGTATGTGTGGACTTCAACTCCCAGAATTCCCCAGTCATCCATACGTATAGATTCCATAGACAGGAGGGGGATTGACTTACTCTTCAAAGCACTGGTAGGCATTGAGCAAGGGTGTCAAACTCAATTTCAATGAGGGCTGCATCAGGGCTGTGGGCCGGGGGAGGGGGGGCTTGGCCAACTGGGTGGGTGTGGCTAACTGAGTGGGCGTGGCCAGCTTGACACCACTCCCCAAACAGCTGGCAATGCGACGTTTCCTCTTCGCATTGGGTAGACTGGGCCGAAGAGATGCAGGCCGGCCCCTTATAATATTTGAAGGGAGGGATCCATCCAGGGGTGAAATGCTACCGGTTCAGGCCGGTTCACCCGAACCGGTAGTAAAAAATGCTACCGGTTTGACTGAACCGGTAGTTAAAAAATGCTTTAAAAAAGTAAAAAAAAAAAAAAAAAATTCCAACAATGGCACGGCACAGCTGATTGGCACAGCTGATCGTCGGAACATTTTTTTAAAAAAAATTTTTTAAAAGAATTTTTTTTACTACCCATTCGCTCGAACCCGTAGTAAAAAAAAATGCTTTAAAAAAGTAAAAGAAAAGGTTCTGCGATCGTCTGAACTTTTAAAAAACTTTTTAAAGTTAAAAAACGCTAAAAGAGTTTAAAATGTTGGCCACGCCCATCCAGTCACATGACCCCCCCCCCAACCAAGCCACGCCCACAGAACCGGTAGGGAAAATTTTGAATTTCACCACTGGATCCAACCACATCACAGGCCGGAGTTTGACACCCCTGATATGGGTTGGAAGGGATCTTGGAGGTCTTCTAGTCCAACCCGCTGTTCAACCCTAGACCATTTCCGACAAATGGCTGTCCAGTCTCTTTTTGGAAGCCTTCAAATTCTGTTCCACTGATGAATTGTTCTCACTGTCAGGAAATTTCTCCTTAGTTCTAGGTTGCTTCACTCCTTGGTTAGTTTCCATCCCTTGTTTCTTGTCTTGCCTTTTGATGCTTTTGAGAATCGTTTGACTGGAAATTAATCAAAGAGAGGAGCAACCTGGAATTAAGGGGAAACTTACTAACAGTGAGGACAATTAACCAGTGGATCTGCTTGCCAGCAGCAGTTCTGGGTGCTCCATCGCTGGAGGTTTTTAAGAAAAGACTGGGCAGCCATTTGTCTGAAATCGTATAGGGCCAGGATGGCAAACAGGTGGCACATGGAGCCATATCTGTGGGCATGCAAGCATTGCCCTAGCTCAGCTCCAGCACGCATGTGCGCACCGGCCAGCTGATTTTTGGGTCTTCCAGAGGTCAGGAAACGGGCTGCTTCCAGTCTCCGGAGGGCCTCTGGGGGAAGGGGGAGGCTGTTTTCGCCCTCCCCAGGCGCCAAGAAAGTCTCTGGAGCCTGGGGAGAGCAAAAAACGGGCCCATCATGCCATTACGTGCCAAAAGCGGAGGGAGTGCGGGGTCGATGGGTTGCGTGTATGCACAGTGTGGGCACGTGTATGCGTGAGCCCCCTGCACGACCCCCCACTTTTGGCACGCAACGGCAAAAAGGTTAGCGATCACTGGTATAGGGCTTCCTGCCTTCCGGCTCTATTCTGATTGATTGACTATGGCCTTCTGCCCCTCTCTTTTGTCACTGCCATATATACTTCCAAGCACCCTGAGATGCTGCTTTCGAATCAACATTAAGAGGAACTACCACAAACAAACAGAAAGAAAGAAAGAAAGAAAGAAAGAAAGAAAGAAAGAAAGAAAGAAAGACAAAGCAAACAATGAAAAAAGGGCACTTTTTATTTGTCTTTGTTTTGTCTCTTTCTGTCTCTTTTTGTTTCTCTTTAAACAGGTTGGAGTTTTGTATTTTTGGGAGTTAAAATCAAAACATGAAGTGGGGGGAAAGAAAACATTAGGAGGAACTTTCCGAAAGAAACAAACGAATGTCCTAGTTTCCGAAAACAAACTAGGACATGGGGGGGAAAAAAAGTGTATTTTTAATGTCTTGTTTGTTTTGTTTCTGTTTAAAAAAAGAGTTCTGGATTATGTGTTTTCTTGGAGTGAAATATGAAGTGGGGAAAAAAAAACCTTTCTTGAGGCAATCAGCTGTTCTAACACGGAAGCAAAATTGCTTGGAAGTTGTCAGGTGGTCACAATTCCCCGAGCAGATGCTAGACAGCTAACCGTCAATGACGCTACGCAGACACGGATAGCAACTGGATTAAATGAATTTATCGAGGCTTTTGTTTCATTCATCCTAGGGATTCTAGGAATAACTGCAAGATGTCCTACAGGGATGGCAGGAAAGAGAGAGTAAAAATTAAGGACGGAAAAGCCGTACCGTTGTCGTCCACAACTCTGGTCTGCTCTTTGCAACAATCCATGGGCAATCCGATCACCTCGACTTCCACGAACGGATCTATGATCTGGAAAAGAGGTGAAATAAATAAAATAGGAAAATGACACCAAGCGAAGCGTCTTTCCTCAACTTGATGGCTTTCTTGGTGGGCCGTTAAAATCTTAATTAATTGACTTAAGAGAGACATTAATGGATGGTTCTCTTAAGATCTGAGAAGGGACCTTTTCCCACATCTGCTACCCATTTGATCTGGAGATGGTGAAATGCTACTGGTTCAAGGCGGTTCGCCCGAACCGGTAGTGAAAATGCTACCGGTTCGTTCGCCCGAACCTGTAGTAAAAAAATACTTTAAAAAGTAAAAAAAAAACATTCCGAGGATTGTGCGACAGAGCTGATCCTTGGAACTTTTAAAAAACTTTTTAAAAGCATTTTTTTACTACCGGTTTGGGCAATAGGTAGTTAAAAACTGCTAAAAAAAAAAAAAAAAAAAAAGTAAAAATAGAGCTTCCGACAACCAGCTGTGACAATCAGCGCGCGATCCTCAAACTTTTTTAAAAAAAACTTTTTAAAGCATTTTTTTTATTACCTCTTGCCCAAACCGGTATTTTTGTGTAAAGTGTGATAGTTTGCTTTTTGAGCTCTCTGTGACTCTGTGAGGTTCCTGCTTGTTGCAGGGGCCTTTTTGTGTGAAGTCCAGCTGCTTTTGCATTGTATGTGAGTCAGTTATTGTAGCTTTTGTGTTATTTTTGTGTAAAGAGTGATAGTTGGTTTTTGAGCTCTCTGTGACTCTGTGAGGTTCCTGCTTGTTGCATTATAGACTTGGACAAATGGCAAAAACTTTGGGAAAGAAACTGTAAGTTGACAATGGCAAGGAAAATCGATATAAAATGTTTTATACCACCGGCGAGACTAGCAAAGGTGTTTAAAAACATATTGGCCAGAGGTCGGAAATGTAATCAGACACCGGGTACGTATTACTACATGTGGTGGACATGTGCAAAAGCAAAGAAATATTGGACAAAAATACATACATGGTTAGAATTTTTCCCCCCGAACGCCATCACTCTGCTAAACAAATAATTCCTTCAACCGGGGAAACTGGTAGCGTCATTGGTGGGAGGCTCCGGACATCATCCCGTGGCGCTTCTGTGCAGAAGCGCTGCGAGCAAGCGAAGTGAGTGCAAGCACGCGCTCACAGTTCTGAACCGGTAGTGAAGGTAAGAATAGAATAGAATAGAATAGAATAGAATAGAATAGAATAGAATAGAATAGAATAGAATAGAATAGAATAGAATACATGGAATGGAATGGAATGGAATGGAATGGAATGGAATGGAATGGAATGGAATAGAATAGAATAGAATAGAACAGAATAGAAAATATGGAATGGAATGGAATGGAATGGAATGGAATGGAATAGAATAGAATAGAATAGAATAGAATAGATTTTTTTATTGGCCAAGTGTGATTGGACACACAAGGAATTTGTCTTGGTGCATAAGCTCTCAGTGTACATAAAAGAAAAGATACGTGAAACTCACTACTGAGATGGTTGGATCACAGAAGTAGAAATTAGGAGCTGGGAAGGCATTATTATGTAAGCAAATGGATCCAGACAATAGGCTGTTCACAAAGCACTTACGTGTGTAAACTGGTATAAATAAATGGCTTAAAAAAATACTTTTGTTTGCGTCGACTTGCAGATGAGAAAAGAATTAATAGAGTAGAATAACAGAGTTGGAAGGGACCACGGAGGTCTTCTAGTCCAACCCTCCTGCTTTTTGACAGCGTCGGAAGTTTATTTGAATCCACGACAACACATCGTCGCATACGTGTTATGGCGTGCCGGTCCCCATCTTTCTTTGCTACTCAAACTGGAGGGGCCCCCTCCGAAAGCGAGAAAGGATGATTGAAGATTGAACTCAATGCTATTTTTTTTTTTTTTACCCTGGAGAGGCCAATTAATGGCCGGGGAGAAAAAAACCACCCACAAGGATTACGGCGGAGCTCCCAATTAAAAAAACAAAACAACAACAAAAAAAAACAACACCCAACCCTTTGCTCGAAGGCCAAATAAATCCTGCTGAAGGGAGGGGGTTGAAAGAGGGAAGAAGAGGGGGGGGGAAGAAAAATTTGGAGCAGCGCCCCCCCCCCGCCGTTCCAACAGGGCTCCCGTCCAAAGGAAGCCATCGCTCTTGGCTGCTGACAACTCAACGGCTTAATGTTGTTTTACATTAAGGGAGATTCGGGGTCTGTTTGGCTGGGAGGTTTATTGATTGATTTATTTATTTAGCAGTGTCCGTCCCACCCCGCCCCGCCCTCCCCACATCCTCCCATCACCCCACCACCCCGCCTGCTCCTTCCAAGCAGGCCTGGTGAATAGAAGGCCTGTCAATTTGATGGAGGGTCTTGGCAGATCTTTCCTGACCCCCCCCCCCCAACCCCCCAGAGGCACCCTGGGGACAATAAAGCCAATTCGGTTCTTTTTTTTTCTCCCCCCGCACAAAGAGAACTGGCCAAGCACCTGCTAAACCTCTCCAGGGGAAGGAACGGGTTGCGTAATCGTTCTTTAAAAGAAAAAGAAAAAGAACGGGGAAAAAAAACCCCCGAGGCTGCATGATGGATCTTGTAGTGGTCGTAAGGGGGTGGGGCGTTGAAGCCCAGCTTGCAAACAAACCCGCTTTCTTGGGGAAAAAGAAAAAAAGAAGGGGGAAAAAAAAAGCCAACCAATCAGAATAGAGCTAGAAGGAACCTTAGAGGTCTTCTAGTCCAACTCCCTGCTCAGGCATGAGCCCCTAGACCAATGATGGCTAATCTTTTTTGCCGTGTGCCAAAAGTGGGGGGAGCACAGGGGGGGGGGTCGCACACGTGCGTGCCCGCACCCATAATTCAATGCCCCCCCACGCATGCGCACGCAACCCCCCCCACACTCCCCCCACTTTTGGCATGCGGCGGCAAAAAAACCCAGTTGGGCCTGGTTTGCCCGATTTCTACCCTCTTCAGGCTCCAGACGCTTTCTTGGAGCCTGGGGAGGGCAAAAACAGTCTTCCCCACCCTCCCGGAGACTGGAAACGGCCCGTTTCCCGACTTCCAGTGGGACTGGAAGGCCTGTTTTTCCCTCTCCCCAGGCTCCATCCATCCATCCATCCATCCATCCATCCATCCATCCATCCATCCATCCATCCATCCATCCATCCATATATCCTATCTATCTATCTATCTATCTATCTATCTATCTATCTATCTATCTATCTATCATCTATCTATCCATTTATCTATCATTTCTCTTATCTAATTTTCTACCTATCATTTCTCTCTCTCTTATCTAGTTTGCTTGCTATCCATCCATCCATCCATCCATCCATCCATCCATCTATCTATCTATCTATCTATCTATCTATCTATCTATCTATCATCTCTCTAACAACAACAAAAGTCGGAGTTGTTTCCCGTGGACGAGAGTAAAGCAGCCAGTCTCGTCATCCGCTACAGGTAATTCAGTTCATTTAGTGACCGTTCAAAGTTATACGGCGGCCCTGAAAAAAAACGGGGGCTTACCTCGCCTCGGTCTCCAAGCATCGAATCGCGAGGTTTCGGGAGCTGCTGTCCACTGATGATCCTTAAGACGAGTTGCTTTTTCATCTGGCCGGCCAGCGGATCTTCGGAATTGGGGTTGAAGATCCCTGGAAGAGATTGACAGAAGGGGTGCATAGTAGAAAGGTCGGGCGGGAGTGGACCCACATTTCATGTAGGTTTACACGTGAGGTTTGCATACTACAGGAGGATGCTGGGAGAATGAAGAGATGCTCCCTGTGAAGCGCAACAAGGAATTTCAACTCCCAGAATTCCCCACGGTTGAGAAACCCTGGAAGAGAGTCTCCTGGGAGAAGGCCGTGAGACAGACTCCTTACCTTGACACATGCACTTGGGTTTGAGGATGTAGCCGCAATTCCCGTTGGCGCTGAACTTGGCACGGTTGAGCTGCAGCATCCTCCCTTCCGATTGGTAGTTCAGCGCCACTGCAACGGACGGAAAAAAGGGAAATGTAGGGAGCCGAGCAGAGTCAGCCTGCAATACTGCGTTCTTACCACTGAGCCGTGGGGGCGCAGCAGTCAGAATGCAGGATCGCAGGCTGACTCTGCCAACTGCCAGGAGTTCGATCCTCGACAGGCTCAAGGTTGACTCAGCCTTCTGTCCTTCTGAGGTCGTTAAAACGAGGACCCAGATTATTGGGGGCAGTAGGCTGACTCTGTAAACCGCTTAGAGAGGGCTGTAAAGCACTGTGAAGCGGTATATAAGTCTAAGTGTTATTGCTATTGCTAAATAACTGAGAAATGAAACTATAAGTGGCAAATTCTGATCCAGACATTTTGGAAAGCATTTCTCCCTTCCTTCTATTTATCTATTTATCATCTATCTATCTATCTATCTATCTATCTATCTATCTATCTATCTATCTATCTATCTATTTTTCTATCCATCCATCCATCCATCCATCCACCATCCATGTACAATATCTATCATCTCTCTCTCTCTTCTATCTACAATATCTATTATCTCTTTCTCTCTCTTCTATCTACAATATCTATCTATCTATCTATCTATCTATCTATCTATCTATCTATCTATCTATTTTTCTATCCATCCATCCATCCATCCATCCACCATCCATGTACAATATCTATCATCTCTCTCTCTCTTCTATCTACAATATCTATTATCTCTTTCTCTCTCTTCTATCTACAATATCTATCTATCTATCTATCTATCTATCTATCTATCTATCATCTAATCTATCTATCTTTATCTATCCATCCATCCATCTATCTCTATTATCTATCTATATTCCTATCTATCTATCTATCTATCTATCCATCCATCCGTCTATGTACAATATCTATCATCTCTCTTCTATCTACAATATCTATCTATCTATCTATCTATCTATCTATCTATCTATCTATCCACCTACCTACCTATCCATCCATCCTTCTGTCTACGTATAATATCTACCACTTCTATCTACAATATCTATCTATCATCAGTCTTTCTCTCTCTCTCTCTACAATATCTATTTATCTATCTGTCTGTCTGTCTACCCAGCCACCCACGCATTATGTCTACATACAATACCTATAATCTCTCTCTTCTATCTATAATATCTCCTATCTATCTATCTATCTATCTATCTATCTATCTATCTATCTATAAAAAAGCAAGTTTCCCCCCCAGAAAATTGGTATTGAGAGGGTTCCTGAGAAATAAAGAAAAGGGAGAGAAATGGTTTTCTTTTCATTCTCCACTGGCTAATTTTAAGAACTGGGCTAAAACCAGCAGCTGTGCGAATAAACAGAGAAGAGGGGCGGCAGGGGGTGGAACTGTTTTACAGTTTTCCTCCAGGACAAGTGGCCCCGACACGAATGCCTCCTTTCGCTTGGCTTCTGCACCCGCCATTTCCTTCTTCCTCCCTCCAAAGCATGGAGGGTAGAACCGAGGCACGGAAGCGTGAAGGGAAAAGTTGGTTTGGGGCGAAAGAACATCTGGGTTCCTTACCCAACTGGCAGCCGGCGTTCCAGAAAGGCTGAGGGTTGTAATTGCTGGAATCCACCCGGTAGGAAGAAGGGTAGATCCGGGAGAGCTGGTGCTGGTTGAAGCGGAGATACTGGGCTGGTTTTTGCTGGAGGATTTGGTGAGCTTTCGTTTCGCTGAAGGAGGAGACTTGCCAGCTGGAAGAAACTGGGACAAAGAAAGGCTGTTTTAGTCCCCCTCAGATGTCAACGTCTCCCTTATCTGGCCGCCTCTTCCCCACCATATCTTCATTTACAGATAGTCTCAACTTAGTTGGGTTGGACATCAGTGAGGCAGATGAACAGATGGAGCCTGTTCCCAGTGTGTGCAGGCACAGAGTTGCCAGCGAAGGGAACAACTAAAGAACAAGGGTCGACTCAGGAGTAAAGCCACAGGTGGATGATGAAGGGCCCCTCCCAGAGGGAATAAGAGGAGCGAAAGGGGAGTGGAGTTTGCAGGAGACAATTACTTCGCCTAATTGGTTCGTGACTCTCAGAGACTCCTTGCCAAGTTTTGAAGATATGGGTCTGGCAGCTCTCCAAGACAGATAAGGTCTGTGACTGTAAATCCTCCCTTGAAAGACTTTGCTGGAGGTGAACGAGAGGAATTCACAGTAACTTAATAAAAAGGGTTTTTTGTCGGGACAAGGAGTCTGGGAACTCCTTCATGCTCTTGGGAAGCCTAAATCGGAACACTAGGATTGCGTTAGCTTTTTTGGCAACTGCAGCACACTCCTGTCTCATAACCCGCCATTAAAATGGCTTCCAAGTTACCTGGGAAATCTTTGTAGGAATTGGGCCATGGAGCAGTGATCTTCTGCCTGACTGGCCAACCCAAACAGCTTTGAGTAAAAGCCTGGGTGGGAAACACACAACCCAGCTTCGAAAGAAAGACTGCCAGAACGTTAATTCTTTTTTAAGTTGGTAGGCAAACTTACTTTCCGATTCCACGTCGTGGATTCCGACGGATCTAGTGTATTTCACCAGATCCGAGAGAGCCCGGGAGAGTTTCATCGTTTTCTTTTGCCGATTTGTTCTGGTAGGAGAAAAAACAACAAGGAGGTAACTGTTTTGGCCTGTCGGCCGTCGGCCCCTCCAGCACCTGAAGCTGAGAAAGAGTTTGGAATTTTGCAGGGGGGAGCAAATGTCAAGATGAAGTATCCACTTGGCTCTTCCTGCTTAACAAACCAAGAATCCATGTCACTGGTTTTGTATTAAAGTTACGTGGTTTAAGTTCAAGATTTTACAGAAATTTAGAAATAGGAACAACCAGTGTGGGAAAAAAATCCCAACTGAAACCCGGAAGCATCTCGGCATCTAAAAAATGAACTCTGATTTGAATTTGAATTTTTGCAGCCAATGGCTGCTTTCCCTCTTTATTAGCGTGCATTTGAAGTGACAATCAAGTTATTCTAAGTTCTAAACAGCAGCGAAGCTGAATCTGTTAGATACAGGCAGTCCTCGACTTACAAAAGTTCGCTTAGTGACCCTTCGAAGTTACGACGCCACTGGGAAAAAAGGGGACTGTCCTTCACACTTACGACCGATGGTCATGTGATAAAAATTCAAATGCTTGGCAACTGGCATGTACTTATGATGGTTTGCAGTGTCCTGGGGTCACATGATCCCCCTTTTGTGACCAAAGTCAAGGAGGGAAACCAGATTCCCTTAACAACTTGCAGGGACTCACTTAACAACCGTTCAACAAGTAAGGTTGTACAATGGGGCAAGACTCGCTTAACAAATGTCTCCCTCAGCAACAGAGATTTGGGGCTCAACTGCGGTCATTAAGTCAAGGGCGACTTGTATAAAGACGCAAGTCAGTATTTTTTTGGGGGGGGGGGGTTAAAGATTCTTTTTTCTGAAACCGTTGAAACTTACTTGCTATAATGGACAGAGGTTCTAGTTAGGTTTCCTTGGCATTCAAAGTCGTCTTCTCCATCTTCCAAACTCGGGGTCCTTTTGAGTTTGCTGGATTTTTTCTGGGTTAGAAAAAAAAACAAAACTTGTTTTCTCCCATCTATTCTCTTATCTATTTTATTTCGGTATCCTTATTCGTATTTCTTTTCTGACCAATTTATCAATTGTTCCTAATTGATGATTAATGATTGTAACTACGATTATGACCTATGACTTGATGTTTAGATGTACGCTGCGATCTTATGCGCCGGAGACAAATTCCTGGTGTGTCCGATCACACTTGGCCAATAAAGAATGTTACCCTAAAAGTTATTCCAGACCCTCCCTCCGAGAAACAAATGAGTAACCTTGCGTTTGGTCAAGCTTCCCATCAGGGATCGGTTGTGACGTTTGCTGAGGATGGCGTCTTCACCGGATTCCAGGTTTTCCTCGTGCTTGTTCTGCGGGGGACCAAAAAACAGACAGCGAGATGCACAGGGTGATCAGGGATCGGTCACTAAGTGAATTGTTGTTAAGTCGAGAGCTACTTGTATTTCCACTCTTAAATGAAACTCAAGAAAGCTAATTTTCCTCTTAATCCCTTTGCTTTCCCCAACTAAGGACTAATTTTTAAAGCAGTCACAAGTTTGGTCCAGTCACTTTCCCCCATAATTTTTGGCAGCTGGATTTTATTTATTTATTTATTTTATTAAATTTCTATACCGCCCTTCTCCCGAAGGACTCAGGGCGGTGAACAGCCAGAAGATAAAACACAGAGATACAAAATTTAAAATAGATTAAAACGAATTAAATAATTTGGCTGAATTTTAAAATACCCCATAATTAAACAGATTAAAATTTGTATTTAAAATTTAAATTTAAAAGAGGAGAAGATTTAGGATTTTTGTGGGTTTCTCTCCCTCTCTCCCTCTCTCACACACACACATTTTTGGCAGCTGGATTTTTGTGGCTTTCTCTCTCTCCCTCCCTCCTTCTCCCCCCCTCCTTTCACATACACACATTTTAGCAGCTGGATTTTTGTGGCTTTCTCTCTCCCTCTCCCCCCCCTCTTTTAAAGGGATCAATGCATTTTCTGCTCACGGTGTAGCACATTTAAGGCAGGCAGGAGGCCCCCCCCCCCAAAAAAAATGGTTTCTCATCCATTTTTTTTAGCTCTGTCACCCTCTCCAACCCTTCTTCCAATATGTCAGCAAATCCTCCGCAAAATGTTTTACGTAGGACCGCTTTTCTAGTGGCTCCAATCCTTGATGAAGGGCTCTTAAAAGAGACAGAGAGAGACAGAGAGAGAGAGAGAGAAAGAGAGAGAGAGAAAGAGAGAGAGAGAGAGAGAGAGAAAGGAAAAAGCAGGACTGGTGATCATAATTGTCAACCCTTCGTCTTTCTGAGGGTGTAAGAAATCCGGCAATTATTTCGAAATTAATATATGAAGGAGTTAGAGAAAGGGAGGAGGGGAGCTTCTTCATGAAAACTCAAGAGTTCTGAAAAATGAGATTGCAAAAACGGCGTGCAAACCACCTGTGCGTATCTCGCGTTTCCCCCCCCACCCTCGCTGTTGGCCCCTGACAAGAGCATTGTGCTTCCTCAAAATTTCACTCACCTGCTTTCCTCATTAACGGTGTGCGCTCAGCTATGACAGGCAGAAATCGTTAATAAACCATTTAAGCAAAAAAGAAAAAAAAAAAGGCTAATGAAACCCCAGCCAAGATGGCTGCGGAAAAGGCCGCCCCGTTCTCGCTTCGATTTCAAAAATGCTTGCAAATTTGATTTCTATATAGATCAATCTTCCTGCTGCAACAGGCACGATGAACAGAGGATGAGTGGCGGGGGACCAGGGGAAAGAAAGGAGGAGACCAAATTAAAACCTCATTTCAGGAAAGGTAGAACGAAGAAGGTTGGGGGGAAAGGAGGAGAATTGTCCTCGGCGGGGCAAAAAGCTGGAAGGAAAGGAGGGAGAAGCAAGATCCTAACAGTTCGCCACGATCCTAACGGTTTGTTCTGGATTAGCTCAAGATCGCGTGAAGTGTTAAGACCACTTTGTAACGCCTTGGTAAGGCCACACTTGGAGTACTGCATCCAGTTTTGGTCGCCACGGTGTAAAAAAAGATGTGGAGACTCTAGGAAGAGTGCAGAGAAGAGCCACAAAGAGGATTAGGGGACTGGAGGCTAAAACAGATGAAGAACAGTTGCAGGAACTGGGTATGTCTAGTCTAATGAAAAGAAGGACTAGGGGAGACAGGATAGCAGTCTTCCAGTATCTCAGGGGCTGCCCCAAAGAAGAGGGAGTCAAGCTATTCTCCAAAGCACCTGAGGGCAGGACAAGAAGCAACGAGTGGAAACTAATCAAGCAACTTAGAACTAAGGAGGAATTTCCTGACAGTTAGAACAATTAATCGGTGGAACAACTTGCCTCCAGAAGTTGTGAATGCTCCAACACTTGAAGTTCTTAAGAAGAAGTTGGATAACCACTGGTGTAGAGTTTCCTGCCTAAGCAGGGGGTTGGACTAGAAGACCTCCAAGGTCCCTTCCAACTCTGTTATTCTGTCTCCGTAATGTTGCTAGGCCTTGTTCCTGAACTTACGGCCCCCGTTCAGCAGTCCTTGCTTAGCCAGCCAGAGGCTGCCATCTGTCTCCTGGACAGTGATATTAATGACTTAGGAGAGGAGGAACGAGTTTGGTTCTCCACGCCTCGTTGTTCCCGCATGTTGGATGGCACACGGACGCACAAGACGAATGTGAAATCTAAGCTGGCGGTAAATATTTATCATGATTACAGGGGAAAAACCCACCCCTCAAAAAATCCCCTCATTAGCTGTTCGTCGCTCAACTTTCCTTGCAGAGGAAAAAGAGGCCACGCTGGTGATCAGTCAGGATTAAGCGTGATTACATACCGAGCTTCGCTGCTCCGAAGAGGTTTATGAGGAATGATGAAAAGGGGAGTGTGTGTATGTGTGAGAGAGAGAGAGAAGAAATATAGCTATCAAAAGGCAAATTTGGCAAGGATTCATTGGAAGAAAGGAAACCGCCCATCCCAGGGTCCTGGGGGGGGGGGGAAACTTGGTTATCAACTGCAGTGATTCACTTAACAAGGAAGGAAGGAAGGAAAGTCATTAAATGGTGCCAACAGAGGTGGCATTCAGCTGGTTCGGGACGGTTCAGATCGGTTCGCCCGAACCGGTAGCGGAAATCAACTGCAGTGATTCACTTAACAAGGAAGGAAGGAAAGTCATGAAATGGTGCCAACAGAGGTGGCATTCAGCCGGTTCGGGACGGTTCAGATCAGTTCGCCTGAACCGGTAGTGGAAATCAACTACAGTGATTCACTTAACAAGGAAGGAAGGAAAGTCAAGGAATGGTGCCAACAGAGGTGGCATTCAGCCGTTCGGGACGGTTCAGATCAGTTCGCCCGAACCGGTAGCGGAAATCAACTGCAGTGATTCACTTAACAAGGAAGGAAGGAAAGTCATGAAATGGTGCCAACAGAGGTGGCATTCAGCTGGTTCGGGACGGTTCAGATCAGTTCGCCTGAACCGGTAGTGGAAATCGCGGGTGGGCCCACCCATCCGCCCTGCGCAGAAGGCGTGCGTGCCAGCGAAGCGAAGGCGCGGAAGGCTGGGGGCATGCGTGGGCGGGCTCATATTTGCAAACCGGTAGGGAAAGTAAGTGAATACCACCTCTGGGGGGGGGGGGCAAAACCTGCTTAACAGATATCTCACTTAACAATGGATGTTTTGTGGAGGTCGTAAGTCGAGGTCTACTTGTATTGTATGTATGTTTTACCAAATGTTATCGTATTATTATTATTTTTGCAAAACTATGATGGTATGATTTATTCATGTTTTATCGGTAAGCTTTTTCGGGATTGGCTCCCTCTGCCCCCATGCCTCCACCCCCCCAACTCCAAAATCACCTTCTTAAGATCAGGCTTGTTCCCCAATTTCCCCGAGGACGACAAGGTGGTGACGGCAAAATTATTTTGGTCTTCGCAGTCCCGGATTTTAGATTCCTTGATCAGAGAGTCCAGTTTTTTCTTGGCGAGGTTTTCCACCCGTTTCCGATTAGAAGAAGCCTGGAAGCCAAAAAAATGTTATAAACTAGCAAAAATGCAGTTTCCCCCCTTGGTTTCTTTCCCAGCTGGTATTCAACACTAGTCCTTGATTTACAACAATTCATTTAGCGACTGCCCGTTGTTATAATGTCACTGGAAAAAGGGACTTGGGACTGGTTTTCCCACTTACGACCATTGGCAGCATCCCCACGATCCCATGATAAAAATTCAGATGCTTGGCAGCTGACATGAACTTATGACAGTTGCAGTGTTCTGGGGTCATGAGATCCCCCTTTGCGACCAAAGTCAAGAAGGAAGTCAGATTCACTTAAGAACCCGGGTTTCTGACTTCACAAGTGCGGTGATTCACTTAACAACAGTGGCGAGAAAGGTCGTAAAAGGAGGCGAAACTCACTTCACAGACGTCTCACTTAACAGCAGAAACTTCAGGGTTACTCACGTAACAACGGTTTTGCCTAGCAACAGAAATTTTGGGGTCTGTTGTGGTTGTAAGTTGAGAACTTAATAATAATAACTTTATTGTCATTGTACGTGGATACACAGTATACCCATACAACGAAATTGCTCCTAGACACATTGCTCCTAGAAGCACGAAGCTGAAAACCCAACACACATAATAATCCCCAACACACTCCCACCCACCACAATTCTCCACCCCTAAACCACCCAAACATCCACACAACAGACCAAGTCATGCTGTCCAACAGCTCACTGATGGTGGCCCTTTCGTTCATGGTTGAGTGCAATTATAGCTCTGGGATTAAAACTATTCAGAAAACGTGTGGTTCGAGTTTTAATTGTTCTGTATCTTCTGCCAGAAGGCAACAGTCCAAAAAGATTGTGAGCAGGATGGGAAGAGTCTCGGAGAATGTTGTGCAACTTTCTCAAACAGCGAGATTCGAAGATGTCATCCAGGGTTGGTAGCTGGAGCCCGATGATATTCTGGGCAGTTTTAATGATTCTCTGTAGAGCTACAGAGCTGCTCCCGTACCATGCAAGAATGTCGTATGTCAGGGCACTCTCAATGGTGCTGCGATAGTCGGACAGAAGGAGATGCTGAGATAGATTTATCTTTCTGAGCATTCTCAGGAAGTACAGCCTCTTCTGTGTCTTCTTCGCAAGCATGTCAGCATTCATAGTCCATGAGACGTCCTCCGAGATATAAATGCCCAGAAATTTAAAACTACCGACTCTCTCCACCTCCTCGCCATTTATGTACAATGGTAGATGTACATCTCTCTTCCTCCTGAAGTCAATTATAAGTTCTTTAGTTTTTTGGGTGTTAAGCGTGAGATTATTTTCTTTACATAACAATGTCAGCCTTCCTGTAAGCAGATTTAAGTGAACTAAAGAAGGAAAGCATGAAGCGCGTGAAGCCAAAAGTGAATTTAATCACATCTTCTCTCGACAGACTATTATACGGTCTCATGTTTATATTATACAGGTATTATTATGACCTAAATGCACTTCAAACATGACTTTGGTTTAACCAAGCAGCTAAAAAAATCAATCACAATCACCGTGTTCCTTGAGTGACAAGCCTATGAATATTTGATTAGCTTGTTCCCAGATGTTTTTTCTCTTCAATTGTTTTTAGATTAGGCACAAGGAAAATGTCAGAAGAAATGAAGGCTGACGGCTTTGTCTCAAGAACTGTGCACTCAAAGGCCAGAAGATTTAAAAGGGTAAGGGGGTAGCAAAATTAATTTTCCCTCCGCAATTATGGGAGTAATTCAGAATTATTCTTGTTTGTGCAAAAGTTTTTCGGGAGGGTGGGGGGTGTCCGATAAAGGAGGATCATAGAACTCAATGAAAAGCGAACGTGCAGAAATATAAAGAGTTTAAAGATTTCCAATTTCTCCTCTCGCCTCGGTTGCTCTTCCTTAAGGCTACTCCAGTTTGTCTAAATTCTGCTTTTTTTTTAAATGCAGCACTCAGAACTGGGACAAATCATTCCTAGTCTCTGATTCAAACAATAAAGAAAACCGGGGAAAGTTTTCGGATGCCTCAATTTTGCTGAGACTGATATTCAGCCCTGTTCTTTTCTGCTGCTTTTGTGACGGATACTTTTGAAAATAGGGACACGCTATAATGGTGCATTATACAATACAGCTTACGGCCTGCGTCGTATTTTTTGCTCGGTTTTGCATCCTCTGTACTTTCCAAAGAGCCAAACTTCTGGTTCCTTAATTGGCCAAAGCACATGGCAAATAATGCTCTCAAAAAAACCAACAACAATATGTGTACTTTCTGTTTGCTTTTGGATGTACCCTTGGCGAATGTGACCAGCCATTCGCAGCTGGTCATCCAGATGCTGCTTGCGGAGGGGTTTAAAGAAAAAAAAAAAGAGAGAGAGAGACAAAACGAATTACTATCTAACGAAGATGGAGTTGGAGGAAAAAAGCGG
This sequence comes from Pantherophis guttatus, assembly GCF_059756535.1. Classification (NCBI taxonomy): domain Eukaryota; kingdom Metazoa; phylum Chordata; class Lepidosauria; order Squamata; family Colubridae; genus Pantherophis; species Pantherophis guttatus. The sequence continues at coordinate 3,071,311 of NC_142077.1, forward strand.
AGCCATGATTTTACGGAGTGGAAAGTTGGGTCTCTGACAGAAAGCCGCTTAAAGAGACTAGAAGCATTTGAAAAGTGGATTTACAGGCGGCTGTTAGGTATACGTTGGGTTGACAAAAATCAGAAATGGGGAGGTGATAAGCCGCCTGGGAAAGGCAAGGGAAATCATCAAAACCGCTAAAAAAGCAAACGTTAGAATATTTCGGACCTGTGATGCGACACCCGGGAAAATACGGCATACTTCGCTTAACCTTCCAGGGAAAGATTGAAAGGAAACGAAGTCCAGGCTGAAGAAGAAGGACATCATGGCTTCAAAATCCCCCCAAAAAAGGGACTTGTTTGGACAGCATTTTTTAGTGCGGCTGTTGATAAAAATAGGATCGGCAAAATGATCGCCAATGTCTGATGATGGATATGGAAGAAGAAGAAGGAGGAGGAGGAAGAGGAGGAAGAAATAACAGAAGAGGAAGAAGAAGAAGAGGAGGAAAAGGAAAAGGAAGAGGAAGAAGAAGAGGAGGAGGAGGAGGAAGAAATAGTAGAAGAGGAAGAAGAGGAGGAAAAGGAAGAGGAGGAAGAAATAGTAGAAGAGGAAGAAGAAGAGGAGGAAAAGGAAGAGGAAGAAGAAGAAGAGGAGGAGGAGGAGGAAGAGGAAGAAATAGTAGAAGAAGAGGAGGAGGAGGAGGAGGAAGAAGAAGAAGGAGGAGGAGGAGGAGGAGGAGGAGGAGGAGGAGGAGAAGAAGAAAGTGAGAAGGCAGGAAGGAAGGAAGGAAAGAAGGAAGACAAGACTACAAAACACGGGAATTAAAAGGTACTTTTTAAGCTTTAGGATATTAGACTGAAGGGGAAAAGGAAATTTCTCTCCCATGGTCGATGCTAAAAGTTGCCGTTCAAACTCAGCTGGAGGTACCCACAAAATACCCGCAGCGGGGAAACTGCCAAAGATTCAATTAGATTTTTTTTACGTTTTGCTACGCCTGAGCTGACACCTAGAAACAAGCAGTGTGTACCCAATAGATAAGCACCGATTTTGGGGTGGGGGGGGCAGAGGGGGAGCCATTGAGATGAGATTTTGGGGGCTGTTCCAGCTTTGGAAGGGAGGCGGGAGCTGTCCAAGGTACTGAAACATGTCAGGCGCTGTTCAGAAAATAAGATGAAATACAATAAGACGGAAATCTAGAGAAGCTGTTACTCCCGTTATCTTCCCGGTGAAAATTAATTCAGTTAACTGTCTCTCCTCCCTTATAATACAAGGGTTCTGGAAGGCTCTGTGGCTCCAAGATTGAACCCGGGTTCAAAACTCCCAAGAAGCTGTCAAAAATCGGATCCTGGTCTATCTCTTCGCCCACGAATGTCATTGGATTTCCTCTTAGCCAAACTCTCCAAACAGAATCGGAACAAAACAGTTCAAATGGTTATTGTCAATTTTTTTTAAAGTAGAAAAGGAGGAGATTATGGTCCCTAATGCTTCCGATTTAATATTTCGAGGCCTAACGTCCTGCCCCACGTTTCCCGCCAACCGTTACCAGCGCAGACATGGTTTGGTAATAAGTTTAAAACTCCTTCTGTTGCATTGAAATATTAATTCATGATTAAACATTGATTTTAGAGAGATAAATTCTGCCTGCAAGAGTTGACTTTCACTCTGCTTTTCCACTTCAAAAGGACACAAAGAGCCAGGAAACAAAACAAAACAAAAAAAAGAGAGAGAGGGAAATAAAAAAGTGGAACATCGGAATAACAAAGGGCTGCTCACTGAATTAACGATTTCTTCCATCTATGTGGGTCAAGGAAAAATGTAGCCCTAAAATGTTTTTCCTTAACGAAAACATAATGGCCCATCAAGATCAAGGGGGTAATTTTTCTCAGGATTATATAATTTGAAGTACAAGCACAAGGGAAACCCCTGGGGGAATAAATCAAATTTCCCAGCACATCAACACCATGTAAAGGCGCTAATAAGGGCACACTCCTTGCTGCAAAATCCCTGCATTTTTTATTAACAGCCGTGTTCGACAGCTGTACTCAATATTTAGACTTGTCTTTATTTAGACTGGGATGTTTAATTCCACCTTGTCTTGCTCTGCTCTTTGAGGAAGGTTCTCAGCGGTAGGCAAAGCACCTGAATGAGTTCTCTTGTGGCCAAGACGCCGTTGTGTTGGACCAACGCATCACAGGTTGTCTTCTAATGGCACCGGCACAAAGGACGGTGCGGAAGGAAAGAAGGAGGGGAAAGGAGATAGGTTTGAGTTGTGCCTTTAAAATGCACACAGGTAAGCCCTCGACGTGCGACCACAATTGAGCCCAAAATTTCTGTTGCTAAGTGAGGTGTTGGTTGAGTGAGTTTTGCTCCGTTTTACGACCTTTCTTGCCACTGGCAGGTGAATCGCTTTAGCTGTTAATAGAATAGAATAGAATAGAATAGAATAGAATAGAATAGAATAGAATAGAATAGAATAGAAAAGAAAAGAAATAAGAATAGAATAGAAAATAGGATAGGATAGGATAGAATAGAATATATATAAAAGGATGGGACGGGACAGAACAGAACAGGTTAGAACAGAACATAATAGAATAAAACTTTATTGCCAAAACTTTATTATTTGGCTTCCCCATTGACTTTGCTAGTAAGAAGGCCGCAAAAAGCAGATCACATGACCCCAGGACAGTGTGACCGTCATAAATATGAATCAGTTGCCAAGCATCTGAATTAAAAAAAAATAAATTAAACCTTTATTGTTAAAAGTCCCATTTTTCAGTGCCAGAGAACAGATGTTTTAAACAAATATCTCGATAGAAACGGAAACATTCTTATGCTTCTAACAAAATATTCACCCAAAGCGTTTCTCCATCCTTCTCCTTCACCAGATCAACACTGATGCAGTTGGGTTTGGCCAACAAGACCCAACTCTACGTGCTAAGCCAGTCCGCCTTTCAATACTTACGTCCCCGTTCATTAGCTTGCAGTCATCGTCCATCTCATCGGCACTGTCCTCGTCGGACACTTCGCCTTCTTCGGCGTCTTCACTGATGTTGGCTGGAAGCTTTTTCCCCTAGGATGCAAAAAAACAAGTCATTAGGAGAGGAATAAATACCCAAGGCATTCCCGTCGCTGTGCCAAAATCAAAGGAAGAATATGGAAGGGAGCTTGGAGGTCTTCTAGTCCGACCCCCTGCTTAGGCAGGAAACCCTGCACCACTTCAGACAAATGCTTATCCAATCTCTTCTTAAAAACTTCCAGTGTTGGAGCATTCACAACTTCTGGTGGCAAGTTGTTCCACTGGTTAATTGTTCTCATTGTCAGGAAATTTCTCCTTAGTTCTTAAGTTGCTTCTCTCCTTGATTATTTTCCACCCGTTGCTTCTTGTCCTGCCTTCAGGTGCTTTGGAGAATAGCTTGACTCCCTCTTCTTTGGGGCAGCCCCTGAGATACTGGAACACTGCTATCATGTCTCCCCTAGTCCTTCTTTTCATTAAACTAGATATACCCAGTTCCTGCAACAGTTCTTCATATGTTTTAGTCTCCAGTCCCCTAATCCTCTTTGTGGCTCTTCTCTGCATTCTTTCTAGAGTCTCCACATCTTTTTGACATCGTGGTGGCCAAAACTGGATGCAGGATTCCAAGTGTGGCCTTACAAAGGCCTTATAAAGTGGTATTAAGACTTCACGTGATCTTGATTCTATCCCTCTGTTGATGCAGTCCAGAACTGTGTTGGCTTTTTTAAGTAAAGATTAAATATTAAATAAAGATTAAATATAAAGGTAGTTTAAGAGCTACACTAAAACTCAAAGGCAATATATATATATATATATATATATATACATATATATATATATATATATATATATATATATATATATATATATATATATATATATATAGTTAAAGGAAGAAAAAGGAATGTAATTGTTAATGATATGTATATATGACTATTATTGATGCTGGAGCGCTGTAAAGACTGTAAATGTGATATAAAATGATGAAATGTGTTCAATAAAAATAATTTAAAAAAAGAAAAGAAAGAAACTAATTCCAAAGTGGCATCGGAAAACTGCTTTCATGGGATTGCCAAGGAAACGACAGAGGGGTGTCTGAGAAAGTCACTAAAAGAGTTTTTTTCCCCTTCATCTGCTCTTGAGGTCTGCACCAACCTGGCTTCGAATCTTGACCAAGCTGTTTTCTTTCTAGCTAAACCTCCCTCCATCTCGCCACAAAGAATCGGAGAGCTTCCAGCGGGGCAACGAGAGAGAGAGAGATTTATCGATCGATAATTCTCGCCACAAAAATCCCAGAAGGGGATTTAAGATTGATTGGTCGGCGCAAAAAAAAAAAAGCTGGACTCTCCGATAGGAAAGCTGAATTCGAAGCGTGGGCCAAAGCTGAGTGGAAGTGGATTGCTTTCGAGAGTCTCTCGACAAAGCTAGCCTTGATGTGCACCACTCCAAAAATCCAATCACTGAGAACTGGGCAGCTGCTACCGATTTTTCTAAAAACCTCTTTGCAGCGTTTAAAGCACAGAACCGAGGGAGGGAAAGTGGGGGAAAGAAAGAGAGGGCTTAACTAAAATAGTAAAGGTAAAGGTAAAGATTCCCCTGGCACATACGTGCTAGTCGTTCCCGGCTCTAGGGTGCGGTGCTCATCTCCGTTTCAAAGCCGAAGAGCCAGCGCTATCCGAAGACGTCTCCATGGTCATGTGGCCGGCATGACTCAACGCCAAAGGAGTACGGAACGCTGTTACCTTCCTACCAAAGGTGGTCCCTATTTTTCTATTTGCATTTTTTTTTACGTGCTGTCGAACTGCTAGGTTGGCAGAAGCTGGGACAAGTCACGGGAGCTCACCCCTTTACGCGGCACTAGGGATTCGAACTGCTGAACTGCTGACCTTTCGATCGACAAGTTTAGCGTCTTAGCCACTGAGCCACCGCGTCCCTAACTAAAATAAAAATGTATTTATTTTATTTAATCGTAGGTTTGGAAAGGAACCGAGGGACAAAGGAATTAAAATTTAATTACAACCCCGTTTAGTTACTTTAACCTCCTGGAGCATGTCTGATTCAGCGACACAAGCAGCGGAATTTAAATGTCTGATTGAGGGTTGCCAGTTGGTAAATCGAGACTATCGGGAGTCCCCAAAACGTGGCAACGTGGATGGCCCAAAGGCCACTGAATCTTCCAATCGGTTTGAAGCCTTGGGGGCACATCTAACTGAACCAGTGGCGAAGTTTCACTTGCAAGGGGCGACTTCATCTAATTAAAAATTAAAAAAAAATTAAATTAAATTGAATTAGACCTGACAGAAGCATAACTGTGGAAGAGAATTCTGTTTTTGCCTTCACTTTGGGTTCCCTGGTGACAAGGCAAGTTGCATTTTACCTATGAATGCCTCTCAGTGGTTCATACATAGTTCAGAATAGTCCCTGCTAAATTTTTTTTTTTTTAAACAGCATGTGTGCTCTGTGATGTGTGGCCCAGGGTGACATGGTACGTTGGCATTTTTCGACAAAAAACAACTACTTGTGCTATTTAAATGGACCTTAAATGGGATTAGAGAGCCAGAGATGCCAGCGAAATCTGACCTGTGCCTAATTTTATCTTTGATTACCTTAACCAAGATTTTCCCCTTGAGGCTCTCCGGGGAAGGCAGCTCGTTGGGATCCTTATTGTTGACTGTTGACAAATCCAGCTTGTCCCCCAAAATTTCAACCAGGTACTGGGCCATCTTCTTCTGCTGGGCAACACTGCAGTGGTTTTCGATGGACAAAATGACGGGGTATCTGAGCGGGGTGAGAAAAGACATGGACATGGACAAGAAAAATTAAGACACAAAGTCTGCATTGCTATTAATCTTCTCATCGTTCCCACCACCCATCTCCTCCCACTTATGACTGCATGACTGTAACCTTGTTGCTGGTATCCTTACGATTTATATTGACTGTTTCCTAATATGATGTAATTGCTTATTTCTTCCCTATGACTATCATTAAGTGTTATACCTTATGATTCTTGAGGAACGTATCTTTTCTTTTATGTACACTGAGAGCGTATGCATCAAGAGAAATTCCATGTGTATCCAGATTTTCAACTGGGCTTTCTGGTTTTTCTCCGAAGACGTTTCGCTTCTCATGCGGGAAGCTTCTTCAGAACTGAAGTTTCACGTCTTCGGAGAAAAACAAAACGGAGCGGAAGAAGCTTCTTGGATGAGAAGCGAAATGTCTTCAGAGACAAGTCCAGTTGCCTCTTGAAAAAGCACCTTTATTTCCAACTCCATCCCCCTTTGCCGCCCTTTGAAATGAAGACGCAAATAGCAAAGTAAAGGAATGAACGTCATTTGAGCATCTAGTCCTCAAGATGGCAAAGCACCTACTCGCTTTTGATGAAGGCGTATTTGTTGATGGTCTCGATCACATCTTTGAAGAGGATCTTGGAGGTCAGGGTGTAGCCGTGGTGGACAATAGGTTCGCCGTCTGGACCGTCCCAGCAGTCAACTGGAAAAGGGAAAATTAAGACGCTGGGGATGTTAGACCGGTGTCGTGTGTTTTGGTATGTATTTTGCTGCCTGGAACCCCAAATCACGCAGGAAAGAACATCTTCGGGGGTTTAAGATGCCAGCTTTCAAAACTGCCAATGGGAAAAAGGCTTCCAGAGGCCGGAGGACCAGGGGTGAAATGCTGCACCGGTTCGGGTAAACTGGTAGCAGCGGTGGCGGGTGGTTCGGAGTACCGGTAGCGGCGGTAGCGCAAGCTCCGCCCACCCATTACTTCCTGGTTTTAACCAGGAAGTAACCTGTTTTTTACCGTCTGCACATGCGCAGAGGATCCAAAATTGCACATGACACGAATGTCGCGTGCACTTCCGAAACGGTAGGGAAGGTAAGTAAATTTCACCCCTGCGGAGGAGTAATTGGGAGAATATGGTTGGCATGGACCGAGGACGGTTTGAAAAGAATGGGACGGAAAAGAAAGGCTGTTTGTTTAACACAAAGGAGCCGAACAGGGGAAGGAATTGGAAGGCAGGTCCCTCTTGAATCTCACCTTCCACACATCGGCATCCGGATTGCAGAACCCAAGCGTACATGTCCACTCTGGACTGGGACATCAGCTGGTCTCCCATGAGGTAGGTGTTATGGGACGAGGCGATGAAATAGTGGCTCAGAGGGCGAGTCATATCTTGGTTGACGTGGTAATGTTTGGGGTTGAAAATGTCCCCGGCGGGGCTGCGCATATACGTGGTGAACCCTGTAAGGAGAAAGAAAAACCAGAAGGAATGTCTTTATTCTGGGATGAAGTTGGTGGGGGGACCCTCCTTACCCCCATGTCGGTATGGCTAAGAATTCCCAAAGAACGTGGCCTTGTCAATCCCAGCAGACATGTAATTAAAAAACGGGCACCTTCTATCATATGTGGTGGACTTGTGTTAAAGGAAAAAAAAAAAACAACTCTGGGCAAAAATACACAGATGGATAGAAAAGATAATAGGGAAACATGTAGATTTTAAACCTGAATTGTTTTTATTAGGGATGATATCAGAAAAAAAATTGACAAGAAAAGTGGGTATTTAATGTTACATGTCTTTACAACAGCGAGAATTATTTTCGCACAATATTGGAAAAAAGACGGAACCCCGCAAGATGAAGAGCTCATTAAGAAGATATTAGATTGTGCAGAAATGGATAAACGCGCACCGACAATCAAACACGAAGAAGACACAGAATATTACCAAACGTGGAACTTATTTTACCAATGGTTGGAAAAAAGGGGTGGAGAGTAAGAAAGGAATTTTTATTGTTAAGCAATTGAAATATCCGGACAACACGATGTTTATCGAGCACTAAGAAATGTAAATCAATAGAAAATCAATAAAATCTACCCATGTTTTCCCGAAAATAAGACCAGGTCTTATATTATTTTTTTTGCTCCAAAGGATGCATTAGGGCTTATTTTCTGGTTAGGTCTTATTTTCAGGGAAATACGGTACTAAATGCTTCCGTCTGGCTGATGTGCTTAACTGGGGTTTATTTTTGGGGTAGGGCTTATATTACGAGCATCCTGAAAAATCATGCTAGGGCTTATTTTCCGGTTGGGTCTTATTTTTGGGGAAACAGGGTATTTAAAAAAAAACCCCACAGCAGACATTTGTGGGATTCCAGGCATCTCTGGAAGACGAAGGTGGGAGAACCAAAGAACTCGAGTCAGAGATTGAAAGGGAAGGAAGGGAAAAAGACAGAGCGACTGAATCCTCTAGTTCTGAAGCTGGACTTAGTCATCGCTTAATCTCCCTGTCGGAATGACTGACAGAGGAGGGGGAGGAAGAATTATGAGACACCCCCGCCCCGAATGCTTAACTTCTCCGAGAAAGAGGGATGATTACCAAGACAATGGCTTAAATATGCTCAAGTAATTACATGCGAGTTTAATTAGCGTCGCCCGAGTACATCGGCATTGAGAGAAATCCATAGTAACGCAGAAAACCCATCACTGTCATTGCTGGGTGAGATAGAAGTAGTCCTCGACTTACGACCACAACGGAGCCCAAGATTTCTGCGGTTGTGAAGCAACTCTTGCCTCGTTTTGCGACCTTTTTCGTCACAGTTGTTAAGTGAATGACTGAATAAGTTAGTCACCCGCCTGTGAAGCGGATCTGGCTTCCCTGTGGATTTTGCTCGTCAGAAGATTGCAAAAGGGGATCACACGACCCCGGGGACACGGTGACCATCGTAACGGTGCATCGGTTCAAAGCTGCATTCAAAGCTGCAACGATCGTAAGCATGAAAAAGTTGCAGAATCCTGGAATCCCCTTTTGTGACCTTCTTGGGAAACAAGATTCACTGAACAACCGTGTGGCCAACTGAACCATTGCAATGATTCACATAACAAATAACATTAACAGAGTTGGAAGGGACCTTGGAGGTCATCTAGTCCAACCCTCCCGCCCAAGCAGGAGGCCCTACACCATTTCTGACAGAGTCTCTTCTCGAAAGCCTCCGGGGATGAAGCTCCCACAACTTCCGAAGGCAACTTCTGTCCCATCGGTTGATGGTTCTCACCGTCAGGAAATTTCTCCTTATTTCCAGGTTGAATCTCTCCTTGATCAGGTCTGGCAGGCAAGGTCGTAAAACGGAGCGAAACTCACTTCGCAAATGCCTCAAACTAGCGACATAAATCCTGGGCTCCATTCTGGTCGTAACCTGAGGACTACCTGTACTGTATAATCCAGGCCAGTAAATCAGAGGTGGGTATTCAGCCGGTTCGGACCGGTTCAAGCGAACCGGTAGTAGCGATCTGCAGGTGGCCGCCCACCTCACGCCCCAGGCACCAATCCCATCCTATATTACTGTGGTTTTCACACTGCATGCATGTGTGGACGGTGCGTGCGAGCGAGCGAATTCCTCTGTTGTTTGACTTCGCACACATGTGCGGATGGCACACGCGTGCTCACGTTTCCGGTGCTGGGTGAACCGGTGGTGACAGAATGTGAAGCCCACCTCTTCAGTAAATTCACCTAAACTCCCTCCCACCCTCCCCATCATCCATGGCATTTGAACCAGGCGGGTCCATGGAGAAACAATTAGGCAGGAGACAAAGGCTGAGATATAGACAAAGATTTCTGCCGAGAGAATGGAATGCTTTGGGGTTGAAACTCTTAAAAAACTTTCCTCGAGCTCGTTCAACAGCCTTTCAAACGAGCCCGCTTTGGGGGTGGGAGCGGGCCATAAAATTGGAGTGAATCCTTTCCAATGCTTTCCCTCCCAGACAGACCCCCCAAAGCTCAGGCTGAAACTTTAAACACGCTTCTTCATCCGGTCCTTTTTTCTTTTTTCGCATCCTCTCCAACTGGGTGAACTGATTTCCCACCAGCTCCAGTTGGCTCTGACACGAATTCTTCCCAACTACAGCTTGGTGTGTGTGTGTGTGTGTGTGTGTGTGTGTGTGTGTGTGTGTGTTTTCTCCTCCAGTTGGATTTTGTCTGCACTCTTGGGTGGTGGCGACGGCTCCGTCAATTTTTGTTGCTATAGACTACCTAGCAACTGGGGTTGGGAAGCATGTTACATATTTAATATGTGTGCAGCTTTCTTGGAACTGCTGAAAAGACCGTGCCGTAGATGGGAGATAGATGATGATAATAATAACAACAACAACAACAGAATAACAGAGTTGGAAGGGACCTTGGAGGTCATCTAGTCCAACCCCCTGCCCGAGCAGAAGGCCCTACACCATTTCTGAACAGAGGGCAGTTCGGTCTCTTCTTGAAAAGCCTCCAGGGATGAAGTTCCCACATCCCTCACCCTCTGTTGAAGGAGGGCTGTTCAATTTGGACACAGATGGCCTCTTTGAGCCCTCTTTCAAACCGGCAGTCCTCTCGGGCCAAATCACACCCATTTGCACTACTCGGGTAGAATAGAATAGAATAGAATAGAATAGAATAGAATAGAATAGAATAGAATAGAATAGAGAAGAGAAGAGAAAAGAGAAGAGAAGAGAAGAGAAAATAATAGAATAGAATAGAATAGAATAGAGAAGAGAAGAGAAGAGAGAAGAGAAGATAAAATAATAGAATAGAACAGAACAGAACAGAATAGAGAAGAGAAAAGAGAAGAGAAGAGAATAGAAAATAATAGAATAGAATAGAATAGAGAAGAGAAGAGAAGAGAAGAGAAGAGAAGAGAAGAGAAGAGAAGAGAAGAGAAGAGAAGAGAAGAAAATGGGGAATGGAGAATGGAGAATGGAATGGAAGGGAAGAGGAGAGGAGAGGAGAGGAGAGGAGAGGAGAGGAGAGGAGAGGAGAGGAGAAGAGAAGAGAAGAGAAGAGAAGAGAAGAGAAGAGAAGAGAAGAGAAGAGAAGAGAGAAGAGAAGAGAAGAGAAGAGAGAAGAGAATAGAATAGAATAGAATAGAATAGAATAGAATAGAATAGAATAGAATAGAATAGAATAGAATAGAATAGTCAGTCGTTCCAAAATAAATAATAGGAATGTAAGAAATAGAAATAGAATAACAGAGTAGGAAGGGACCTTGGAGGTCTTCTAGTCCAACCCTCTGCTTAGGCAGGAAACCCTATGCCAATTCAGATAAATCGTTGTCCAATCTCTTCTTAAAAACTTTCCAGTGTTGGAGCATTTACAACATCTGGTGGCAAGTTGTTCCACGGATTAATTGTCCTCACTGTCAGGAAATTCCTAGAATAATCCCCCGGAGCAGCTCCTTAAGCAGTAAAAAAAAATTAGAACTCAGAATTCCAACACAATGAGAAGAAAATAAAATAAAATAAAATAAAATAACAAATATTAGTCCTAAATAAGTTCAGCCAGAGAGCTCCAGCGAGAGAGAAACAGAATGGACAAGTTTCCTCAGTCACTGAGTGAGAAAGACTGGCGTAGGTGTCACAGAGTGAGCATGGCCAGTCAGAGGAGAGAGAAATTCTGCACTCCGTGTTTTCCAGTACGAGGAGAAGAACCCAGTCAATGGATTGGAGGAGCAGCGTACTGGGAAACGGCTGTCGCCAGAGTTGGGGGTGATTTTATTATAGGACATTAATTGATTGGATTCTTCGTTTTTTTAGTAGTTTTATTGTTTTAAATGAGGTTTTACGTTCTGTAAACTGTCTGGAGTCCCCATGAGCGAACAGGCGGCAATATAAAGTCAATAAATAAATAAATAAAATGAAATAAAAAAAAGAGTTGTCATCGCCGCAAGACTAAACTGAAGCTCGGATGGGGAGAGGACGCAGGTGGCTTCGCGCACATACCTACACCGTGCTTGCTCCTCGTAAAGTAAATTAAAAAGCTGGTTGCAGTGACTGCAGATGGGTTGCTAACAGGTGCAAAGGAAAACATTAGCACTTTTAGCAGATGCCCTGGAGGAGAGGTGTGTGTGTGTGTGCGCGTGGAATTGAGGTGTCCTGGACAATTGATTCCCACCCTCTGCTTCTTGCAGGGGGCGAGGGCGGCAAAACAATTAACGCTAATGGGGCACCTGACGAGGAGACCCTGTCATTTCCCCCGAGGACGGCTGAGGGAGAGGGCGCTAAAACAGTCATCAGAAAGTGCAAATTTCAGCTTGACTCGGGACAAGCTGACATCCGGGTGAGGAGGATCACCTTCGGGGTTATTAAAACCCCAGCATCTGCCTAGCCTGGGTCCTCGACAGGTGGATGAAACTGCCAAACTTGGGCTAAACAGCCAACCATAATGATGATGATGATGATGATGATGATGATGATGATGATGATGATAATAATAATAATAATAATAATAATAATAATAATAATAATACACAGCCGAGATGGCTGCTGGCAATTTTGTCCGACAGCTAGCTCTTTCTTTCTTTCTTTCTTTCTTTCTTTCTTTCTTTCTTTCTTTCTTTCTTTCTTTCTTTCCTTTCTTCCTTTCTCTCTCTTTCTTTCCCTCCTTCTGTTTCTCCCTCCATGTCTCTCTTTCCCTCCTTCACCCTCTCTGTCTCTTTCTCTTTCCTTCCCTCCCTGACTCTTTCTTTCCCTCTCTCCCTCCGTCTTTCTCTCCTTCTCTCCCTCTCGTCTTCCTTTCTTCCCTCTCTGTCTCTCTCTTTCTCTCTCTCTCCCTGACTTTCTCTCTCTCTTTCTCTCTCTCTTTCCTTCCTTCTCTCCCTCCCTTTCTCTCCCTCTCTTCTTCCTTTCCTCCCTCTCTGTCTCTCCCTCCGTCTCTCTTTCTCTCTCTCTCCTTCCCTCCCTGTCTCTTTCTCTCTCTCCCCCTCCCTGTCTTTCTCTCCCTCTCTTCTTCCCTTCCTCCCTCTCTGTCTCTCTTTCTCCCTCCCTCCCTATCTCTCTCTTCCCCTCTCTCCCTCCGTCTTTCTCTCTTTCTCTCCCCTTCTTCCCTCTCTGTGTCTCTGTCTCTCTCTTTCTTGTGTTCGGGAGTGGGCTTCAAAAAAATTTAGCAAGGGGTTCTCTGCCTGGTTGCTGGGTGGGCGTGGCCTAGTCGGCCTCTTGCACCACAGCGGAAGGGGAGGTTGTTTTTGGCCTCCCTGGGCTCCGGAGGCTTTTCTCGAGCCTCCGGGAGGACAAGAATGGCCTCCCCAGGCTTCGGAGGCCCTCTGGAGGCTGGAAACAAACTTCCAGTACGTCCATTTTTCGCCGTCCCCGAGCCTCCATGCGCGCCCTGTACTTACCTGCATCCAAAACGGGTCGCGGGGGGATTCCTAGGAGGGGCGGGGTAGGCGGGGCCAGCCAGGAGTGGGATTTGGGGGTTCTCCGAACTGCACAGAATCTTAGCTAGAGGTTCTCCCGAACCCCTGCGAACCCCCAGCAGCCCCACCCCCTGGTTGTGTTGTGGGTCAAAACATCCCACCGGCTCAAGGTGATCGGATTTGTTGGTTAAAAAGCCGGAGGGAACTTACCATCAATCCCCAGGGCTCCTTGCTGCCTGTTTTCCGGACAAGGTTCGAACTGATTTATAATTTCCAAGCAGTGTTCCTTGGTGACGTTGCTCATCTAAATAAATAAAAAAGGAAATAGTGATGTAGACAAATCGGGGCGTTCACGTGACATTTATCCGGTGGTCTTGGTAATGTGGATGTTTCCTTTTTCCAATCGCATCCAGCGTTCCTGTCTTTCAACCAACGCAAAGAGATTTTAAGCAGGGGGTTGGACTAGAAGACCTCCAAGGTCCCTTGCAACTCTGTTTATTCTATTCTATTCTATTTATTTCCAATTATTCTATTCTATTCTATTCTATTCTATTCTATTCTGTTCTGTTCTGTTCTGTTCTGTTCTGTTCTATTTATTTCCAATTATTCTATTCTATTCTGTTCTGTTCTGTTCTATTCTATTTATTTCCAATTATTCTATTCTATTCTATTCTGTTCTGTTCTGTTCTGTTCTGTTCTATTTATTTCCAATTATTCTATTCTATTCTGTTCTGTTCTGTTCTATTCTATTCTATTTATTTCCAATTATTCTATTCTATTCTATTCTATTCTATTCTATTCTATTCTATTCTATTCTATTCTATTCTATTCTATTCTATTCTATTCTATTCTATTCTCCTTCATGACAATCAGCGAATCTGTGGTCTTCAAGCCACCAGATATTGGCAGGTCATTTTGGGTAAAATGCCAATGGTACAATAGAATGGAATAACAGAGTTGGAAGGGACCTTGGAGGTCTTCTAGTCCAACCCCCTGCCTAGGCAGGAAACCCGACACCACTTCAGACAAATGGTTATCCAACCTCTTCTTAAAAACTTCCAGTGTTGGAGCATTCACAACTTCTGGAGGCAAGTTGTCCCACGGATTAATTATTCTAACTCTCAGGAAATTTCTCCTTAGTTCTAGGTTGCTTCTCTCCTTGATTAGTTTCCACCCGTTGCTTCTTGTCCTGCCCTCAGGTCCTTTGGAGAACAGCTTGACTCCCTCTTCTTTGGGGCAGCCCCTGAGATATCGGAACACTGCTATCATGTCTCCCCTAGTCCTTCTTTTCATCAGAGTGCTGGGGCAGGACCGTCCCATCCGTGCCGTCCCAAAGGGGCATCACCCATACTGAGATGGCTAGTTTTTCCAAGTTTGAACAGCAGGGTTTTCGTAAGCTCATCCTGTTCCATCTTGATAAATGCAGGAAAAGATGGAACAAATACGCGTCGTATTTTTGCATTTTTTTAAAAGGCATTTTTGGGGAGGGACGGTTTCCTTCTGGCGCTTTCCCTCTGCAAGGAGACCCTTCCACCGCTGTTTTTCCACAACTGCAGTAGGAAATTTGGAGAAAATGTTGTGAAAGAAAGAAAGAAAGAAAGAAAGAAAGAAAGAAAGAAAGAAAGAAAAAACCAAAAAACCGGAGTTCCAAGGGGAACGTCGATCCAGGAGGACTGGGTTAAAAACCGGGATTTAAGGAAACTCCTGAACTGCAGCCAATTAGCCGATGTTTGCATCCCTTCCAAAAGGGAACAAGACAAAAAAAAACAAAAAAAACCCACTACCCAAAATTGTATTCCTGCCAATTAAATCCTTTATAATAGAAGCAGGGGATCAATAATCCAGTGGTGCAGAAGCCAATTCTTCGTTTAGAGCAACTAAGAAACGCCTGGGCCAATAGTCCTTGACTTATGACGATAACTGAGCCCAAAATTGATGTTGTCAATTTGGGGAGGCTCATAGCACACCCACACTCTGCACAAACAGCAATATGCAAGGCGTAGGATCCAGCCATCGCTTCACAAGGGTATCGCAATGCAAGCGCTCGGCCAGGATAAATGGATCTGCGTAGGGCTTGTAGCTCAGTTCACTGGAAAGCAGACATTAAATCAATGTGGAAGCACCGAACAGGCATTGCATTAGAGAGCGGCGCACGGACCGTTAACAGACAGTGCGTAAATATCCTTCGGGGCAGGTGTGCCTAGTGGTGGAATCTAGCCACTGAAGCAGAAAGGATGAATCATTTAACACAAAGAGGCAGGGGGAAAAAAAAAAAACAACGTATCTGGGTTTTATTCCACAGCTCCCAACATTTAAACGAGGACAAATTTTTTTAAATCAAGATTTGCTTCCCATCATAAAATTGCGCACGCCGCCTTAAAAGTTGTTTACCGGATGAGATGATAAACCGAGCAAAAGAAGAAAGGCAGGGAGAAGAAGAAGAACGAAGTACTGCTCAATTTACGATGAAAAATTGAGCCAGCTGTAGCTAAGTGAGACATTCGTTAAGTGAATTTATGCCCCCAGCGATCGTTCACAGTTACGACGAAAAAAAGCGACGTAGGAGCGGTTTCCCCCCCCCCCACAATTACAACCACGGCTACGTCGTCGAAATTCAGATGCTCGGCAACTGACTCACATTCATGACGGTGAGCCCCTTTTTGCGACCTTCTGTCCAACAAAGCCCGTGGGGAAACCGGATTCACTTAACGACGGTGTGACTAATTTAACAGCCGCGACGATTTACTTAGCGGCTGTAGCAAGAAAGAAAACTCACTGGAGAAGTGTCCCGCTTGGCGACATAAGTTTTGGCCTCAATGGTGGTCGTAAGTCGAGGACTCCCTGTGACGAGCCTTCCAACCGAATGACGATTAGTTTTAGGGCCTCTTTGGCAGCATCCCACCCAGAGGGAGGGAGGAAGGGAGGGAGAGGGGGAGAAAGAGAGAGACAGAGAAAGAAGGGGAGAGAGAGAGAGAGAGGGAGAGAAAGAGAGAGAGAGAGGGAGAGGGAGAGAGAGAGAGAGAGAGAAAGAAGGGGGGAGAGAGAGAGAGTGTGTGAGAGAGAGAGAGAAAGAAGGGGAGAGAGAGAGAGGGGGAGAGAAAGAGAGAGAGAGAGAGGGAGGGAGAGGGAGAGAGAGAGAGAGGGAGGGAGAGGGAGAGAGAGAGAGAGAGAAAGAAGGGGAGAGAGAGAGAGAGAGGGAGAGAAGGGGGGAGAGAGAGAGAGAGATTTTCTGCTGGCAACTGAAACCAAAGAATCCGGAGAGACCCAAAGGAGGTCGCACGAGGCGGAGAGAGGTATGTGTGACACCTTCACGCCCATCTACCTTTTGCTCGGTGTCCAGGAAACGTTTGAGATCCTCGGGATCCAGGAAGTCCTTATGGTTACTGTAGGTGAGCATGAGAAGGTACAAGTCGCGCCGGGTGGACATCATCTTGTAGAAAGCGCAGAACTCTTCGAAGTCCAGGGTTCCCTGGTTGTCATCCGTGTCAGCCTCCTGTTGAAAGAACGGGAGGGGAAAGCAGAGGGTACAAGAGTAACAGGAGAGTTGGGAGGGACCTTGGAGGTCTTCTAGCCCAACCCCCTGCTTAGGCAGGCAACCCTACACCACTTCAGACAGATGGTTGTCCAACCTCTTCTTAAAAACTTCCAGTGTTGGAGCAGCCACACCTTCTGGTGGCAAGTTGTTCCGCTGGCTTAATTGTCAGGAAGTTTCTCCTTAATTCCAGGTTGGATCTCCCTCTGACTTAACTCCTAGAATTCCCCAGCCAGCATGCTTTAAGATTGCTGAATATAAAATCCTCGGGCTAGAAGGGACCTTGGAGGTCTTCTAGTCCAACCCCCTACTCAGGCAGGAGACGCTATAACATTGCAGACAAATGGCTGTCCAGTTATGGGTGCGCTATGGAGCACACCCATCATTTCTGGAGGCAAGTTGCTCCCCTGGTTAATTGTTCTGTCGGGAAAATTCCTCGTTATTCCCGTGTCATCTTCGTTTTACTCTGAAGGGCCTTTAGATGTAATGGCCTGTGGGAAGGGCCTTGGGAGTCAGGAGGAAAAGCCACCGGCTGGACGATGGGCGGAAAAGAGGCAGCTGAGCCCACCGAAGGAAAAGGGGCGCGTGGGAAGCATCTCATAACATAACAGAGCAACCAAGTTGGAAGGGTCCTTGGAGGTCTTCTAGTCCAACCCCCTGCCTAGACCATTTCAATCAATCAATCAATCAATCAGAATAGAGCTGGAAGGGTCCTTGGAGGTCTTCTAGTCCAACCCCCTGCCTAGACCATTTCAATCAATCAATCAATCAATCAGAATAGAGCTGGAAGGGTCCTTGGAGGTCTTCTAGTCCAACCCCCTGCCTAGACCATTTCAATCAATCAATCAATCAATCAATCAATCAATCAGAATAGAGCTGGAAGGGTCCTTGGAGGTCTTCTAGTCCAACCCCCTGCCTAGACCATTTCAATCAATCAATCAATCAATCAATCAATCAATCAATCAGAATAGAGCTGGAAGGGTCCTTGAGGGTCTTCTAGTCCAACCCCCTGCCTAGACCATTTCAATCAATCAATCAATCAATCAATCAATCAATCAGAATAGAGCTGGAAGGGTCCTTGAGGGTCTTTTAGTCCAACACCCTGCCTAGACCATTTCAATCAATCAATCAATCAATCAATCAATCAATCAATCAATCAGAATAGAGCTGGAAGGGTCCTTGAGGGTCTTCTAGTCCAACTCCCTGCCTAGACCATTTCAATCAATCAATCAATCAATCAATCAATCAATCAATCAGAATAGAGCTGGAAGGGTCCTTGAGGGTCTTCTAGTCCAACCCCCTGCCTAGACCATTTCAATCAATCAATCAATCAATCAGAATAGAGCTGGAAGGGTCCTTGGAGGTCTTCTAGTCCAACCCCCTGCCTAGACCATTTCAATCAATCAATCAATCAATCAATCAATCAATCAATCAATCAATCAGAATAGAGCTGGAAGGGTCCTTGGAGGTCTTCTAGTCCAACCCCCTGCTCAAGCAGGAGACCTCCGGTGATGAAACACCTGCAACTTCTAGGAATAAAGAGATTGGGAATCCAGTACACATAACGACCATGGAGCAAAGCAGTCGGCATTAACAGATTTCACCGCATCCCATCACAACCACTGATTTTGGGGGGGATTTCCCCCCCCGCCCCCCCCAATCTCCGAGCGTTCTATTTCTTCCAACGGATCGTTGACTCCCTAATTTGCAAAACATCCGATTTCGTTTCCGAGACTGCCGTCGCGAGACCCTCGCGTGCCGCAACCATCTGCCGACCGCCAGCTAATGAACTCCAGCAATAGGCTGGAGCAATAGCCAGCAATAGGCCAGGATACGCTGGAGCTCCCTCCGCTTTCAGTAACCCGATTAGCCTCGTTCAACGCACACCGAATAATGGTGCCCAGGTTCCAACGGCCATTTTTTTTCCACCTTCTCCCCTCTGCAGAATTAAAGCCGCTTGGATGCTTGCGGAGTCACGCATCTGGACGCCAGGCGCAGCCAAAAAGCGGCCAGCTCGTTTGGAAACGGGGCAAAGCAGGTCGCGGTTGGGCTTGCCCCGGCGGAGGCTCTGCCTTAAGATGCTTTTCTGCCTGGTAGCAGAAGGTTCTGCGGCCCGAAGGAAGGAAGGGAAGAGGGAGGAAGGAAGGGAGGAAGGAGGGAAGGAAGGAAGGAAGCGAAGAGGAAGGGAGGAAGAAAGGAAGGAAGGGAAGAGGGAGGAAGGGAGAGAGAAAAAAGGGAAGAGGGAGGAAGGAAGGAGGGAGGGAGGAAAGAAGGAAGGGAGGGAGGAAGAGGGAGGGAGGAAGGAAGGGAAGGGGGAGGGAGGGAGGAGAGAGGGAGGAAGGAAGGAGAGAGGAAGAAGGAAGGGAAGAGGGAGGAAGGGAGGAAGGGAAGAGGGAGGAAGGGAGGAAGGAGAGAGGGAGGGAGGAAGAAAGGAAGGAGAGAGGAAGAAGGAAGGGAAGAGAGGGAGACAGAAAAAAGGAAAGATGGAGGAAGGAAGGAGGGAGGGAGAGAGGAAAGAAGGGAAGAGGAAGGGAGGGAAGAAGGAAGGGAGGAAGGGAAGAGGGAGGAGGGAGGGAGGAAGAAGGAAAGGGAGGAAGGAAGGAGGAAGGAAGAAGGAAAGGAAGAGGGAGGCAGAAGGAAGAGGGAGGGAAGAGGAAGGGAGACAGTAAGAAGGGAAGACGGAGGAAGGGAGGTGGGAGGCAGAAGGAAGAGAAGGAGGAAGGGAAGAAGAAGGGAGAAAGGAGGGAGGGAGGCGGAAGGAAGGAAGGGAGGGAGGGGGGAGCGAGGGAAGGAAGAAGGAAGGAAATCAAGCCAGTTAGACTAGGATCATTACAAAAAAAAAATTTGCCGGGACAGACGTGCGCGCGCACAACCGACACCCAAAACTGGATTTATTTATTTATTTTCACACCTGCCCTGTCTCTACTACATTCCACTTGTATCAAACACGGTTTTCCACGACTGAGATGGCCGATCCCGCTGAGGACATCCCGGGATGCCGCCATCTCTTTCCTGCCCCTGGGAATGCATTCTCCGTCCTATGGACGGGGAGCTATTAGGACTCGGGTGGGAGCGTTTCAGCCGGTGATGGGAAACGGGAAATTTCGATCCATTCCATCGATTGCCCAAATTGGCATCCTGCCTGCCAATCACCCGTAAATCCAGGTTGGGTTTTTCCCAGATAGCAGCCAATAACAATGGGGATTGCGTTGGCAGCCAAGTGTTGATGTGTGAAGATATAACTGCATGGATTAAAGAAGCAAAACAGTTATTTATTTTTTTTTCCTTTCAAAACCCAGGAATGAGACCTCAATTTAATAAACCTCAGGAAAATCAAGAGGTTCCTGTAAATTAGGTTTTACAGGGATGGGGGGGGGGGGGGGAAGCATGAAATTTCCTTGCCAGGCATTTAAAAACTCGCTTTGACAAATGAACGGTGTTAATTGGAAACTAGTAACATCTTTAGTAATAATCGGTGCATCTATTTCCCATTTAGTTCTCCCTTTTTTTCAAGCGGGCAAACGCACGCCGCTTTTCTCTACGGGTGGAAGGATTTCTTTTCTTAATCTTCCAACATTAAAGAGTGTGTGATATCTAACTTTTCCGTGGTGTTGCTATCTCTTTATGGCGGGCATTTTGCAGGGGGAAGCTAATCGAGGCAGAGAAAGAGAGAGAGAGGGGAAAAAAAGGAAGATTTTTTTTTTTGAAAAAGGGAGAAAAGCTTATTAAAAAAAAAAAACAGGGCTAACAATAGATATAAGTTCTCTCTTGCCGAGTTTCACAGAAATTGCTTCTGAGTTTTTTTGGTTTTTTTTTTTTGACATTACTGCCTCCAGCTTAAATATGGGCCGGATTGATTTGGGAGCAATTCAAAGAGATTTTAAGGAGGATTTTTTTTTTCTTCCCCCAGTGTTGCATCGATGACCCGTGCGAGAAATGTAAAAAATGAAGAGAGATTTTAAACTGTAAGCCCTCGCGATTTTAAATAATAGATTTAAGAGGGGAATGTAGAGGTTGACGGAGAGATCGGCAGAGAGCACACGGGCCCGTTCAGTTTGAGAACGTAAGTAAGTACTTGCGGGACCGCCTACTACCACCAATAGCCTCCCACCGGCCAGTACGCTCCCATAGAGAGAGGCTCCTCCGGGTGCCATCGGCCAAACAATGCTGACTGGCGGCCCCCAGGGGGAGAGCCTTCTCTGTGGGGGCACCTACGACCTGGAACGAGCTCCCCCCGGAGATACGGAGGATCCCGGATTTACGCACCTTCCGCCGCGCTTTAAAGACCTTATTATTTCACCAGGCGGGCCTGGCCTAACTTTCTCCCTCTTTTATAAAAGAAGTTTTAATTTTTAATATTTTTTAGTATTTTATATATTCAAACTTTAAAATTGGTTTCAAATTGATTGGGGTTTTAAATTTGTCTGGGCCAAAACTATTTAATTTGATTTTCATTCTGCTTTTTAAATTTTGTAGGTATGGATTTTATTGTTGGCTGTTCACCGCCCTGAGTCCTTCGGGAGTAGGGCGGTATATAAATCAAATAAAAGTAAAGTAAAGTAAAGTATAGCCCAACCGTAGAAATGGTCGACGTAGGTAGGGTCTCCTGCCTGAGTAGGGGGTTGGACTAGAAGACCTCCAAGGTCCCTTCCAACTCTATTCTGATTGATTGATTGATTGATTGATTGATTGATTGACATGGTCTATTGTTTCCTGTTTGAGCAGGGGAAGACCTGAATTTGATCTGAATTTCCTATCAGAAAACCAAAAAGGCGATATTGATATTTTTGGAATCTGTGTTTTCAATCAGCCCTAGCAACCGAACCGCCAGAAATCAAAGGAAGCAGGGCAGAGTTATTATTATTATTACTATTATTATTATTATTTATTCAATTTATATACCGCCCTTCTCCTATTGGACTCAGGGCGGTGCACAGCCCAGGATAAAAAACATACCAATACAAAATATAAAATCAATTAAAAGAATTATACAGCTTTGGCCCACAATTTAAAACAATCCAATTAAAACCCAATTTAGACTTAAAAAGCTAAAAAGCGCTAAAAAAAAAAAGGGGGGTGGGTATTCACGCCAGCCCTGCTTGATGGAAAAGAAAAGTTTTTAGGGCACGGCGAAAGGCCCGGAGATCTGGTATCCTTCGTATCTCCGGGGGCAAATCGTTTGCCTTTGTTTGAAAAAGACTGAGTTATTTTAGTAAATTAAGTTTCGTACAGACTTTGTGTGTGCTGCGTTCTTTGGGGTCCATAGCTGGGGCAGAACAGATGTTTGGTGGTAAGCCCGAGGGAGAGATGGACAGAGTTACATCAGCAACTGTTCCCCAGGCCAGCCAGCTGGCCCTCTGAGCAACCGCCACCTGCCTCATTAGACACAGCGGTACGGCACGATGGAGCCTTACCTTGAACATCTGCTTGACTTTCTGACGGGGGAGATTGACGTTTAGCTTGTGCATCAGTTGAAGGACCTCGTTGATGCTCAGGCTGCCGTCGCCGTTTTTATCTGCTTCGTCGAAGGTTTGCTTCAACCACATTTAGCCGGAGTTAAGGAAAGGGATAGGACGTTTCGGGAAGAAGGAGGGAGGCTCAGAAGAAGCCGAAAAATCAACTCTCCTTCCTGGAGAGCCATCGGATTGATTCGTCGTGCCAACTTCTGTTGGGAATGGCAGGGCGCCCCGATTCCTTCCCCATCTTTTTTTTAAACTGCAATTCTCTGTTAACAATTTTTCTCCAGGTCTACTAAAGAAGAAACTGGTTAGTCAGAAGCGACCGAGCAATAAAACCCAGTTAATAGAAGCCATCCTTCCATCTTGGTTTCACATCAGAACAGCTGCAGAACTCAAAGGCTTGGTTCGCTCCATGGGAAGACATTGTAAGGCCATCATTCATGCTAAAGGTTACCCAGTTCAGTATTAACTGACATGGTGATCATTTCTGTATATCTCGTTTTTTCCATGGTGATCATTTTTGTCTATCTCGTTTTTTTCTACGTGTTTCACTTTTCCTCTTTATACTGTAACTGCTATTCGAGGAGGAGGAGGAGAAGAGAAGAAAGAAGAGTAGAATAGAACGGAACGGAGCAGAATAACAGAAGTGGAAGGGACCTTAGAGGTCTTCTAGTCCAACCCCCCCCAGCTTAGGCAGGAAACCCAATGTCATTTCAGACAAAATGTTTGCCCAGTGTCTTCATTAGCCTACAAACTTTGGATCCCATCCCCCCCCCTCCCAAAAGGATACTGGTCCCTCGTCCTCTGCCGTTTGGACAGGCTGTCTTCATCGCTTATCCCCGCCATCAGGTACTTGAGGCCGGTGATCCACATCCGCGCTTCCTCTCCGTTCGAGGACACCAGGTCGAGGGATTCCATGTGGTCCCCATAGTAGATGGTGAAGCAGCAGTTGGGATCGAAGCTGCCGTCACTGTAGCGCTGGAAGATCTCCGACTGCTTCCCTTCGCACACTTCCTGGATGGAATCTATGGAGACTGTGGCCGGGGGAAGGGGGGGGAGAAGGGGGGAGGAAATGGAAGAATTAGAATACAGTGCTTGGCCTTTGAACAACGGGAGTGGCTGATGCCAGTGAGGTGAGGTTAGGAGGTGCAGAAGGAAGACAGAAAACAGCTGTCAGGACTGCCATGGCATTGCCTGCTGTCAGCCTGCCATACTCAACGGGGGAGGGGGGATAAGGGGAGGGTCAGCATGAGAGGAAATGAATCTATGCACATCTATTCATCTCCGCCACCTGCCTTTTATCCCCAGAGCTAGGGTGGGGCTTCACTAGCAGCGGCGGCTCTTCCGTCCCAAAGACCGGCCCATAGATTTCCACTGCTCTCCTCTCCTCTGCCTTCTGAGCATTGGCTCGTCAGGCACTGGACCTAGCTGTTCCTCCTCTTCCTCATCAGCCACCTCCAGACTGGGGGGCTGTTGACTCTCCATCTGAGGGCTGATGGACGGCCCAGGCTCTGTCTCTGCCTCTGTCTCTCTCTGCCAGCTCCATTCCCTCTTCCCCCTTCGATCTCTCAGGTTGCCTTGATGCGAACCCTGGCCTATGGCAACTCGAGAGCAGGCCAGGGATACTTTGCGAGTTGACATACAGTATGACACAGAACACTGGACTAGACATGTCACAAAATTCTGATCTGTGACCGTAATCAAAGACGGATCGCCTTGAAACGCTTCACTTACTTTTCGCCTTTTCATTTTTTCGCGAGGGCCTCCAGCGAATGCACGACTTGTGTTCATCCAGGTAATAGAAACGGACGAGACCTTTGGAGCTGCCCCTGAGTTTGATCATCTGAGTGCCGTCTTGCATGGAATTCATACATTTTTCCACTATGGGGGGGAAAAGAAAGAGAGAGAGAAAAAAAATCTATATATATTTGTTATGCTAAAGATCGCGTCAATCGTGCCGCACGCTCGATTTACAGAGGTTAAGGCAACAAAAGTTTTTAATGGGAAAATCAAGATGTAGGTTTAAGAAAATGCATTCCCAGCTGCAAATCCCAGCGTGTAGTTTTGTAAGGCGTTTATTTTAGAGGCGAGCTGCGTCTCAAAACACGGACCAATGGTGAAAATCAATATATAAACTGCTTTCCAGGGAGTGAAAAGATGCAGGATTTGCAAATTGGGTAAAATCTGCTTATCGGATGGATTTACTCCAGATGCGGCCTGATATCTACCCTCCATTACCTCACAGTGATAAGTGTTAGAGCCTTGCCCACAAACGCCTCTTTTGTCAATCTTAACCACAAATTGCAACACAATCTAATTACTCTTTATTACCTTAAGTTTCGGTTTGCATTGACTCTTTCCCTTAGTTACTGCCTTAGTTGATCTGAGCGATGAGCTCTCTTATAACGCCACCGAATTCTGTTCGATAGCTGGCGAGATCTAGGAGTATCTTGTCAGGAACAGTTTGACCGCGTTTTTATTTAACATTATTTGCCTCATTCTGAGAAGAGAAGAGAAGAAGAGAAGGAGAAGAGAAGAGAAGAGAAGAGAAGAGAAGAGAAGAGAAGAGAAGAGAAGAGAAGAGAAGGAGAAGGAGAAGGAGAAGGGAAGAGAAGAGAAGAAGAGAAGGAGAAGAGAAGAGAAGAGAAGAGAAGAGAAGAGAAGAGAAGAGAAGGAGAAGGAGAAGGGAAGGGAAGAGAAGAGAAGAGAAGAGAAGAGAAGAGAAGAGAAGAGAAGAGAAGAGAAGAGAAGAGAAGAGAAGAGAAGAGAAGAGAAGAGAAGAATACAGTAGAGTAGGGTAGAGTAGGGTAGAGAAGAGAAGAGAGAATAGAGTAGAGAATAGAATAGAAATAGAATAGAATAAGAGTAGAAATAGAAATAGAAATAGAAATAGGGTGGAGTGGAGTGGAGTGGAGTGGAGTGGAGTGGAGTGGAGTGGAGTGGAGTGGAATGGAATGGAATGGAATGGAATAGAATAGAATAGAATAGAATAGAATAGAATAGAATAGAATAGAATAGAATAGAATAGAACAGAACAGAACAGAACATTTGCCTTCTTTTATCTAGTTAATCTAATTAATTTTATCTGCTATCTTACTTTAGCCTGGTCAATGACCAAATATTTTTAACCATGGCCAACATCTTTCGTTCTCTTTACAATACACCTCTTGCAATACTAGACAACACAATATCAACAGTAGAGTCCTTCAAGTCTCTAGGTTCTATCATATCTCAAGACTGAAAATGGACACCTAACATCAAAAAACCCACAACAAAGAATGTTCTTTCTACGCCGACTCTGAAAGCTCAAACGGCCCAAGGAGCTGCTGATCCAGTTCTACAGAGGAATTATTGAGTCTGTCATCTGGACCTCCATAACTGTCTGGTTTGGTTCTGCAACCCAACAAGACAGGCGCAGACTTCAGAGGATCATTAGAACTGCAGAAAAAAACCATGGCTGCCAACCTGCCTTCCATGGAGGACCTCTATACTGCACGAGTCAAAAAGAGGGCTGGGAAAATATTTACAGACCCCTCACATCCTGGACATAAACTGTCTCAACTCCTACCCTCAAAACGACGCTATATAGAGCAGTGCACACCAGAACACTGCTTGGGTTTTTTTGACTTGCCTCCCAAATTCGTCTCTTAAATCTCCGTCAATGTCTATTTCTTGGATGTCCATGGGGGGGGGGGGTTCAGCTCATTCTGACAACCCTCCCAAAATTCAAGAATGGGACAAAGAGCAAGGATGAAGGGGCCACTCCGACCCAACCTGGGCCAAGGGAGATGATGGCGAATTTTGAAAGCTTTGCGATTTAAGAACTCACAAAGGCACAAGGGGACGGACGGACGGACTGATGGACAACAAACTGTCTTTTTTGGCGTGGAAGGAAGACGTTAAACGTTCCCAACCTCAAGAATGTTGAACTGGATCCCAACTGGGATCCAGACATATTCAGACAAGGCAGAACTTCTGCATGGATTCTCTGTATGGAATCATAGAGATATTGGGCCGGAAGGGACCTCGGAGGTCTTCTAGTCCAGCCCCTTGCCCAAGCCGGATAAATGGCAACCTTTAATTTCATTTAAGGTTTTAATTAAAACCCTTTTAATAAGCCTTTACTTCCAGGGCTGATAAACCCCTCAAGAAAGAAAAGGCCCTTCCAAAAAGATTCCCCTTTTTGTGGTTTTTGCTGAAAAAAACGGCCAGCGGCTCCGAAGCTCTAGGATAAATCAAATTGATCTTTGGGTCGAGAAGGGCAAATCACGCGTTTAAAATAGGAATAACAACAAAATATTGACGTGCACCGTGGCAAAAGAAAAAAAAGCAACAGCGCTGTTCTTTTGATTTTGTTTTATTTCTCTTCTGATCTGACAGGAGAAGTACGCAGGTCGTCTCGCACGATATGAAGCGGCGGCAAAGCGACAGATGTGGGAGGGTTCGGCCGCAGTATTTCAACGCCTGGATGTTTTTAAATAACCGTATTTCGTTTGGGAAGAGGTTCAATCGACATATTTTTAACCCCCTTTCCCAAATTACGGATCTACCTCTACGGTTCGAACGCCTGGAAACCCGAGCTCTTCCCCAACGGCACCCCAAAATAGGAGATTAAAAATTATCCATCATTTCTCAAGTCGAATCCAACGAAGTGAAGGTTTAATTGAAATTTTCGGCTTCGGGAACGGACGTCGCGTGTGCATACATTCCTTAAATTGTCCTGAGGTTGAGGGGAGGGGTATTCAAACAGACACATACACACACACCAATTCTGATTGGGATATTAATGCGATTTGCAGGCATTCACCTCTGGATAGACTAACCCCCTCCCGGGTTTTAATATTTGGGAGCGCTGAAAGATGAAAAAAAGGATTGACAGATGGCCTTTGTTTCTGACGAGGGAGCCTGGTGGCACCAAGGCATGTCTCCCAGAAAACCTCTGAAGCCAAGCAGGGGAACAAAGAACGCTTGTATCTGATCGTCTTCCGGGACTCCGTGTCCAAGGAAACGTGACCAGCTCCTGAAGGGTTGAAGGATTCGGATGTTCCTGAGACATCTGGACTCGAACGGTGACCCGGTAGTACCATCCACAAGTACTTTTCGGTTTCAAGAACCAGGTTGAGGAAGCGTAAGGATTTCAGAGTGCTGGATTGGATCAAATAAGAGTGCCAGGGTTTCGACGGATGCCCTAATTAAATCGTGAGCCTCGAACCAAGCTTCAAAAGAAATCCAGTTATTTATTAGGAGCTTCATGTCGGCACGTTCCCAAGTGAAGCCAGCTCTGATCCCACGTAATTTACACCCCAATCATTACCCTGTTTCTCCCCTCCCCCCCCCAGGGTGTGTCATCAATTACATTCGCCAACAGAGCAATTTTGCGGGTTGTAGAGATCACTCCCCTCAGGCCGCTGTGGGTAACCCTGGGAGACAGCCTTGAGAGAGATAAGTCTGGAATGTGCATCTGTCTTTGGCTGCCGTGCTGTTTCATCAGTTTCCCATCCCTCTTGCCTATGGCAACTCAAGAGCATGGCAGGGATGCTTTGCGAATTGACATAGAGAGGTTCCCGGCAAGTGGCATTCAGTGATAAGACTTCTACTGAGTTTGGAGTTTCTGCAAAAGCGCAACTTGGGCCCCACAAACAGATCTGGGAAACTATCCAAGCTGGCAGTTTGCAGTGACTGCTAACACGGCGGAGGTTGTAGGAACTGGGTATGTCTAGTCTAGTGAAAAGAAGGAATAGGGGGTGACATAATATCAATATTCCAGTATTTCAGAAAGAAGAGAGGTTCAGGCTATTCTCCAAAGCACGAAAAGGCAAGACAGGAAGCAATGGATGGAAACTCATCAAGGAGAGAAGCAACCTAGAACTAAGGAGGAATTTCCTGGCGGTGAGAATGATGAACCAGTGGAACGTCTTGCCACAGGAAGCTGTAGCAGCTCCACTACCGGAGGTTTTTTAAGGAGAGATTGGACAAACCATTTCTTTGAAATGGAATAGGGTTTCCTGCTAGAGCATCTAGGTTGGACTAGATGACCTCCAAGTTCCCTTCCAACTCTGACGATGATGATGTCCTCCTTGGAGAATCGGAGGATTATTCTAACGCAAGTATTTATTTATTGTATTTATTAGTCATATTTCTATGCCGCCCACTCTCCAAGGACTCTGGGCGGCTTACACCAAAGACAGTATACTAAATAGCGTATTGCCCCCTAACAATCTGGGTCCTCATTTTACCCCCAAGGCAGCAAACTGATCTGCTACTTAATCTTATCACCATCTGCTCGCCGTGCGTCGGTGTCTTTATTGAAAAGACCCCTAAGCCACCATTCCAAAGAAGTGACAAAATATTACCTTATAAAAGTATTCCAGGGCAAGCATTAACCTCTGCATTTAAGGAACAAGGCAGAGAGACAGTTTTAGGGCAGCCATGGCATTTAAAATAACCAATAACATTTAAAATAGAACCATAACCCTAATTATTTAAAAAAAGCCATTACGTTTAAAATGCTCCGAGCAAATACCGCGGAAAAGTCAAAACATCGACTATAAAAAAAAAAAAGGAGATGCCCTAGTAATGAGAATTACATTTTAACAAGCTAATTAAAATGAAAAAGGAGCGAGAAAAGGTTTGCACGGATTCAGGGCTAACGTTGACATGAGTCCAGCCTCATTCTGTCTGGTCAGGCAAGTTTAAATTTTAATCAGCAATCTTTTAAACAAACTTGGAAAATCAAATTAAGTTTTTCTCCTTAATCAAATTACAGATGAAATGAAATCCTGTAAAAAAAAAATAAAAATAAAAGATAGGAATGTCAAAATACAACGGGACAAAATCAACTGTTTTTCTCCTTAATCAAATTACAGATGATAGGAAATTCTTAAAAAAAATATATATATATAAAAGATAGGATTTTTTTTTTTTTTTACCTTCTGGAACTTAAAAACTGAACAGATATTTAGCATCAAGACAGACGGGAAATAAGAATGTCGTTTCACTCACCGAAGTTCTCAAACTGAGCCAAATCTTTCCAAAAAAAAAGAAAAGAAAAGCAAAAGCAATCTAAGAATGAAATGAACAGAGTGTGTCTGGCCAAGTTGAAATAAATTATAGCTAGATTGCCAGTAAAGCTGTATTAAAACAGTTTAGGGAATTCTCTTCTTGCTAACGATACGTCAACGCTTGATATATAGTGGTATGTTCAGATGGACAGAATCTTAATTGCTTCATTAAGAAAACACAAATAGCCAAGATTGTAAAAAAATATGCACTGTAGGGACAATCAGCCTCGACTTCCATACATTTCATCCCCCTTCAAAGCCATCCTAATTGGTCGCTGCTACTCCTTTCTTGTGACAGGGAGTTCCACCGGTGATCGTGGAAGATTAGCTGCGGGAAAACACGGTCCTTTGCACAGCCCCTCTGCAAATGTCAATAGGCCAACCCGTCACTATATTTTATATTAGAACAGGGGTCAGCAACCTGCGGCTCTGGAGCCGCATGTGGCTCTTTCGCCCCTCTGCTGCGGCTCCCTGTCACTCAAAATATGCATCACAACCGCTAATGTGCGACACCCACCGGCACGCGATTTATCGAGCTTTTCAATCCCCGGTAGGCCAACCATGGATAAATCCAAGAAAAGAAAAGTTTCAGAAGAAAACAGAAGGTTTAATTCAACTACATAGGCTAGTTATGTGGCCGCTCAGGAAATAATCAGGTACGGGAAGAGTTTTTGTGGCTCCCGGTGTTTTCTTTTCTGTGGGAAACAGGTCCAAATGGCTCTTTGAGTGTTTAAGGTTGCAGACCCCTGTCTGAGAAGATCAATCTTGCAGCAGGGGTCTCCAACTTTACGACCTGTGGACTTCAACTCCCACAATCCCACAGAGGAATTCTGGGAGTTGAAGTTCCGCAGGTTGTAAAGTTGCCAAGGTTGGAGTCCTAAAGGGAAGGGACTCGGGGGCTCACGTCGCTGCTCTTACCAATTCGGCCCATCTTCCACTTGGGCGCCGCTGCGACGCTCCCGCCGACCCAGAAAAACGCCTCCGCCAAGCGGGCGACCGAAAACTTGGTTTGGAACAAAGAAGAGTGGGTAAGATCCATGTCGTAAAGCGAGGAGGCCGCTTTTGCCTTCGGTCCCAAGCTCGGAGACGGGATGAAATCTTCAGCGGCGAAACATACCTGGGCCCTTTGTCCGACTGAAACTCTTGTATTTTTATTTTTTTTAGAAAAAGTGGCTCAGTGGCTAAAGACACTGAGCTTGTCGATCAGAAAGGTCGGTAGTTCGAATCCCTAGCCCAAGTCTCCTGCGCGAGCAGGGGGTCAGACTAGATGACCTCCAAGGTCCCTTCCAACTCTTGCTACTGTTATAAAGCCGGTTTTCGCTCGGGAGATCATTCCTCCTTCTGTCCTTCTTCCAAGGCTACAAGGCAAACCTGGAGTTTTCCAAGGTTTGATTCATCCGAGCTGCTGGTGTGGGCTCCGAAGCGCTTTGAGAAATTAAAAACAGCGACAAAATTATATATGTATAAAATAATAATAATAATAATAATAATAATAATTCCTTTTTCTTTGCTTGCGGGGTCTCATCGTCCGTTCTCTCCCACGAGAATTATCCGCGGTTGGAGAAAGGTGAGTTTGGGCAACTCGGTGATTCTTGCCCTCCCATTATTTTCCCTGCCTTATCCGGGGAGTATTAGATGCTCTCCTCGTACGTAGCAGCTGTCTCTCTTCAGTAGAGCTGGCTAGTGCTGGGGGGAGCCCATCCCCGCCACATCTGGGGAAGGGGACCGCTCGAAATCCCGGTGAGTTTCTTCCGATGCCTGTTTGCAAAGAAGTTCGGATGGGCAGAGCAGAAGGAAGCCCTTCGGCCCTGGCACGGTGGTGGCCCCGGATGGAGATGTACATCGCTTGCGATCCATCTTGGATTCCCTCGTCTTTCACATATTTTGGAATCAAGCCAAGCCTTCTTCCTTGCTTTTACTTTTCAAAAGAGGGGGTTGTTGTAGAAGTGGCAGCTCAGCAAATTCCCAGCAGGACCCCCTCCTCCCCCTCCGTCCCCGAGGAAGAGGACGGGAAGAGAAGAAAAGGTATCCCGAGCTCAGGGCCAGTAATTCATGTTCTCCTGCAGCTTAAATCCGGTAAATCCCAAAAGCCGCGGCTTGCTTCTGTTTTATCCAGTTGAGAGATTTAAAGGTTTTGTGAGTGTGTGCTTGTTTGTGCTTCTGGGCGCATGAGAGGCGCAGCAGCTGTAGGAAAGTGAGACCGACCAAGAGGGTTTGGCTTGGAATTTATTTTGCTGTTTTTTTTTTCCCTGGAGTGGGCTGCCTCTCTATCCGACAAAAATCCCCGCCCGGCTGAGAAGGCAACAGTGCTGTGGGTTTCGACCCAAATTTTCTTTAAAAAAGAAGAGGCAAAGAAGGACGTTCTTACCAGCCAATTCCTTTAAAAAATTATTTATTCATTTCTTATTAAAGTATTGGACACAGCGCGACCATCCTGGCGTCATCTCCGCCGTACACACTAAAATATAAAGCAAATATCATATATACTCTTCAAACATTACTAAGTATATATATATAAGTAGTCATTAAAACTGCCCACAATATCATCAGGGTTCCAGCTACCAGCCCTGGACGACATCTTCGAATCTCGCTGTTGGAGAAAGTTGCACAACATTCTCAAGAGACTCTTCCCATCCTGCTCATAATCTTTTTGGACTGTTGCCTTCTGGCAGAAGATACGGAATAATTCAAACTCGGACCACACGTTTTCTGAATACTTTTTAATCCCAGAGCTATAATTGCACTCAACAATGAACTAAAGGGCCACCGTCAGTGAGCTGTTGGACAGCATGACTTGGTCTGTTGTGTGGATGTTTGGGTGGTTTAGGGGTGGGGGATTTGTGGTGGGTGGGTGGGTGTTTGGGGATTGCTTTGTGTGTTGGACCTGATCTTTGGGTGTTACATGAATTTCGTTGTGTGGGTATACTCTGTATACACGTACAATGACAATAAAGTTATTATTATTAATTATTCTGCCCAACGTACTCAGTTATATTTACATACTTTTACTTTACTAGTAAAAGTAATTCACATATATAACATCACATTTCGGATTTACAAATCCTAGTTATTTCCTGTTCCAACGTTTTATTACCCAACTAGGTCATATGATCAGTGTTACTGAATATGAAATCCTTCTGGAGCAGAAGTTATCTAAAGGTCCACGTCCCCCATAATATTGAGTTGATTCGGAGAGGGAATAAAGCAAGGATAAAGCGGAGAACTGGAGGCCTAATTCTTCATCTCCCAGGTAAAAAGAGTCAAAGTGCTTAAAGTCTGCAAGCTACTTAGAGAAGGTTGCTATTCTCGTCCCTCTTCAAATCCTCCGGTGGACTTTACGGAGATAGACAGCCACACACGTAGAGGTCGAGTACAATCTCCCGGACTTGTGAAGAACACGCCTTTGGAGTAGGGCCCTCCTCCTCCTCCTCTGAGGATTCACGCCGGTTTGAGAAGGTGGGGTTTTTTCCCCGCCCCTCAGTCGGTTCCTCCCAGGTTAAGCAAGGGTTCAGAACTCCCTGTGCGGTTCTTGGCAGCAGCTGAAAAATTAACCTTCCTTGGTGGTTTTTCTGAGCCTCGCCTGGCTTTGCTTTGTGGTGGTAAAAGTAAAGATTGTGGTTGTCCTTCAGACGTTGTGAGTTCTTCTTCTTCTTCTCTTCTTCTTCTTCCTTCTTTCTTCTCATCCTCTTCTTCCCCTTCTCCTTCTCCTCCCTCTTCTTCCTTCTTCTGCTCCTCCTCTTCTTCCTTCTTTCTCTTCCTTCTCCTTTCGTCTTCTCCTTCCTCCTCTCCTTCCTTCTTTCTTCTTCTCATCCTCTTCTTCCCCTTCCCCTTCTCCTCCCTCTTCTTCCTTCTTCTGCTCCTCCTCCTCTTCTTCCTTCTTTCTCCTCCTTCTCCTTTCATCTTCTCCTTCGTCCTCATCTTCTTCCTTCTTTCTTCTTCTCATCCTCTTCTTCCCCTTCTCCTTCTCCTCCCTCTTCTTCCTCCTTCTGCTCCTCCTCCTTCTTCCTTCTTTCTCCTCCTTCTCCTTTCGTCTTCTCCTTCCTCCTCCTCTTCTTCCTTCTTTCTTCTTCTCATCCCCTTCTTCCCCTTCTCCTTCTCCTCCCTCTTCTTCCTCCTTCTGCTCCTCCTCCTTCTTCCTTCTTTCTCCTCCTTCTCCTTTCTTCTTCTCCTTCCTCCTCCTCCTCTTCTTCCTTTTTGTTTTGTCCAAGCCAGTCCCTTAGGTTTTGAAGCCATGATATTCTTCTTCTGCCTGGACCTCGTTTGCCTTCAATCTTTTCCTGGAGGATTAAGTGAAGGATGCTGTAATTTTCTGGGTGTCACATCACAGGTCCGAAATACTTTTGCTTTTTAATGGTTTTGACGATTTCCCTTGGCTTTTCCCAGGCAGCTTATCACCGCTTCATTTCTGATTTTGTCAACCCAACTTATACATAACAGCCGCCTGTAAATCCATATTTCAAATGCTTCTAGTCTGTTTAAGTTGCTTTCTGTCAGAGACCCAACTCTCCGCTCCGTAGAGCAGGATAGAAAAGATGTAGCATCTGACAAGCTTGCGTCTCCTACACAAAGTGTATATATAAAGTTAGCACAATTAATCAGCGGAACAACTTGCCTCCAGAAGTTGTGAATGCTCTAACACCAGAAGCTTTTAAGAAGATGTTGGATGGCCATTTGTCTGAAGTGGTGTAGGGTTTCCTGCCTAAGCAGGGGGTTGGACTAGAAGACCTCCAAGGTCCCTTCCAACTCTATTGTTCTGTTCTGTTCTGTTCTCTATATTATTGTATTGTATTGTATTGTATTGTATTGTATTGTATTGTATTGTATTGTATTGTATTGTATTGTATTTTCTATTCTATTCTATTCTATTCTATTCTATTCTATTCTATTCTATTCTATTCTATTCTATTCTATTCTGCATATTTTCTTCATCCTATTCTATTCTATTCTATTTACTATATCTACTCTACTCAATTCAGTTCAATTCAGATGAATTTGGAAATAGAAAAGAATAAAAGTGAAAGCTGAAATCTACTGGGAGGGAAATGGCTTTTATTTATGCGGCCATTCAGTTCCGTGTGGCTTTAAAATTCCATTTCTGTAAATTTATAGGAAAGCCTCAAGGGCCACGTTCCATGCACTTCTTCTCGTATACCCTCTTAAGATCATTTTTGCCTGATGGCATTTGCATTTCCCCACTCTACTTCGTTTTACGATGTTTGTTAAATGTGATATTTTTCTCAGCAGAGGAGAAGTGTAAAAAAAAAAAAAAAGAATTATCGGGGCTGCGACATTGAGAGGAAAACAGAGATTCGGTCGGTCTCTGCTCGGAAGCGCGGGCCTAAAACTCCGATATTCAGGCCACGATGGATAAGGAAGGTTTTAGCTCTGCAAAAAAATAATGATCGTACCTGTATTTGCTTCAGCGAACGTGTCTCCTGTTAGGTAAGTGTTCTGGGCTACTTACTTAATTGCTCCTGTTTATAGAGAGGTTTACCCCTATTCCAGCCAAGTAGGTCAGGTTAACAAAAGAGGGACAGAGCACGCCGGAGGCCACATAAGAGAAGACCGATACAATTACAGGCATTAGATCACAGAAATAATTCAAAATAAAGAGCCAGGTTGGGTTTTCCCGCTGACCAATAAATAAAGAACGAAGTCGGTACCGAATCCTGGATTTACAGTCACATGCCGGTCATCAAAACTTCAGTTTTGTCAAGTGTCGCACCCCATTAAATCATCCTCTTTTAACGACCCCCATCACCCCTTGTGGGGTGGAGTCTTCGCAACTGAATGGAGGTGAGTGTTTTACTGGCCGGATGCCGTTCCTGTCGCCAGTGCGGAGTTTTTTTTCCGCCCTCCAGCAGATATATTTCTCAGTGTGCCCAGAAAGAGAGAAATATCTGCCTCTACCTAGGTTCGAACTCACAGGCCTCCTGATTGTGAGGCGAGGGCTCCGCCTCTAGGCCACCGCACTACTCCGTCGAACCCATTAAATGTGTGTGTGTGGGGGGTGGTTATATATTTATAACCCACCCTCACAAAAACTACCCGTGTTTCCCCGAAAATAAGACCCTGTCTTATAATTTTCTTTTGCCAGCAAAAAAAGGCACCAGGTCTTATTTTCGGGGTGTGTGTGATGTCATCCACACTGACTTACCCCACTTGCACGCATTGCCCCCGGATTCTCTTTTGCTATCAGAGGCCTTCAGGAACTTCTTCGTCTGGTAAGGCTTTCTTGAACGCCCCTGTAGCCGATAACAGAGCTCTGGATCGATCCAGAGGCCTTCACGAAAACCTTGCTGAGTGCAGCAAAAGAAATGCGCCGAGGTGTGCGAAGCCTGGCTGCAAATATCCGAAGGTAAGTAGGAGGGCAGCTGCACCCCTCCATCCCCACCCTACCTTAATTTTTACCTGGAGTGACTGGGATCTTAATTAGGGCTTATTTTGGGGGTAGGGCTTATATTGGGCACACGTGTAAAAAATCAAGCTAGGGCTTACTTTCTGAGTAGGTCGTATTTTCGGGGGGAAACACGGTAGTCTTCCACCTTCTTTTAAATTTTAGCTGCAGCTATTCTGATTTTTTTCTTTTTATTTGATTTATATGCCGCCCTTCTCCGGAGACTCAGGGCGGCATACAATGTGCTAAGCAATAGCCTTCATACTTTTGTATATTTATACAAAGTCAGCTTATTGCCCCCACAATCTGGGTCCTCATTTTACCTACCTTAGAAAGGATGGAAGGCTGAGTCAACCTTGAACCTGGCGAGATTCAAACCTGCAGTAATTGCAGGCAGCTGGTCTTAATAGCAGGGTGCTTTAGACCACTGTACTACCAAGGCTCTTAAAGGGATTTAAAGGTACGTGGTGGCTCAGTGGCTAAGACGCTGAGCTTGTCGAACGAAAGGTTGGCAGTTCAGCGGTTCGAATCCCTAGTGCCATATAACAGAGGTGAGCTCCCGTGACTTGTCCCAGCTTCTGCCAACTTAGCAGTTCGAAAGCAGGTAAAAAAATGCAAGTAGAAAAATAGGGACCGCCTTTGGTGGGAAGGGAACAGCAGTTCTGTGCGCCTTTGGCGTTTAGTCATGCCGGCCACATGACCACGGAGACGTCTTCGGACAGTGCTGGCTCTTCGGCTTTGAAATGGAGATGAGCACCACTCCCTAGAGTCGGGAACGACTAGCACATATGTGCCAGGGGAACCTTTACCCTTTAAGTAGTAAGGCAGATCCACCCCCCTATCTTAATTTTTTTACCTGTGCACCCTGGAGTGGGTGGGGTCTTAATTAGGGCTTATTTTGGGGGTAGAGCTTATATTGGGTGCACGTGTAAAAATCAAGCTAGGACTTACTTTCTGAGTAGGTCGTATTTTCAGGGGGAAACACAGTAGTCTTCCACCTTCTTTTAAATTTTAGCTGCAGCTATTCTGATTTCATCTAAAGGTCTTTTCATTTGGAGCTCCCAGAGAAGGATCGTCATACCTTAAACAAAAAAACTACAGTACCTTTGATTTTATTTCATAATGGGAATCCAGTCCTTAGGGACGCCATGCACCTAAGAGAGAAGCCTGGACTGGTTTAGTTAGACAGGTAGATTAAAACCCCATCAGCCAGAGATTCATCTGAGCAGGCCTACCTGGGGATTAAGTGGCAGGTTTTATGATTCAAGACAGCCATGCCCCATTAGGAACAAATGACAGATTTAGAACTGACCACGGGGAAATAATTCACTTGTCCTTTGGCTCAAAAGAAAGAGGGGGGGGAGCGTTATGAAAAATTCATTTTAATTTCTGAAACCAGAGGCACCAGGTGGATGTTGAGTTGAGTTAGCTACATCTCAAGAGATCCAGAATATACCTGGAAGGATAGAGAGAGAGAGAGAAGGAAGGAAGGTTCCACGGAGCAAGATTTAAATAAAAGTTGGCAGGTAGAACAGAAGGCCAAGGGAGTGCAAACTTAGCACGCGGCAAAGATACAGGCCATTTGTACGCTCTGGTCAACTGAGGTTGCGCGACTGGACGAAAGCTAAGCCAACTTCCAAGAAAATGGGAGTAAACTGTCCAGTTTTGGGCGCCCCTTGTTTCAAAAGGGAGAATGACAATTTACGGCAACCCGGGCCCTCTCTTTCCTAATGTAAAAGCCGCCAGCACAAATCATCAAATGACAAAGTTACCAGAGTGTCAGTGCAGCTGTGAGTTCAGGTTCGCGCCCTCATTCCCAATTTAAAAAAAAAGAAAAAAAAGAAAAGAAAAAAAAAGAGGGCAGGCTAGATGGGAATATGTTTAAAACAAATCTCCTTGGTTTTAGAGTGATTTTTAATTATTTAAGTGCAGCTAGCTACCGAAGGGGGAACACGTCCTCTGGACGGAATGAATTTGTAGGAACCAAATCAGGCATGCCATATATTCATCTATATCTATGTCTCTATGTCTCTAGATAGATAGATAGATAGATAGATAGATAGATAGATAGATAGATAGAGATAGAGATGATAGATAGAGATAGAGATGATAGATAGATAGATAGATAGATAGATAGATAGATAGATAGATAGTAGATTAGAGAGATGAATGAATGAATGGATATAGACAGACAGACAGATGAGAGAGAGAGATGGATGAGAGATAGATGAGATAGACAGACAGACAGATATAGATGATAGATTAGAGAGATGAATGAATGAATGGCTATAGATAGATAGACAGACAGACAGATAGATAGATGAGAGAGAGAAAGAAAGAGATAGATAGATAGATAGATAGATAGATAGATAGATAGATAGATAGAGATGATAGATAGAGATGATAGATAGATGGATGGTAGGTAGATTAGAGATGAATGAATGAATGGATATAGACAGACAGATGAGAGAGAGAGATGGATGAGAGAGATAGATGAGAGATAGACAGACAGACAGATATAGATGATAGATTAGAGAGATGAATGAATGAATGAATGGATATAGATAGACAGACAGACAGATAGATAGATGAGAGAGAGAAAGAGATAGATAGATAGATAGATAGATAGATAGATAGATAGATAGACAGACAGACAGACAGATAGATGGATGAGAGATATAGATAGATGAGAGAGGGAGAGAGAGAGATTTTACTTCATTTTTTCTGCACTTCATGGCTGCAGATATCAGCCATGCTTGAATACTGTAAAAATACTGTAAGCCCAGATGGTTTAATGGTTTAAACCTAAAAGAAGAACTGGGGTTCCAAATATTCCGAGACCATACCTTCTATCATTCCTCGGTTCCTTGAAACTCATCTTCTCTTCCACCTACTCTCTACCTAGAGTTGAATCCGAAAAACCGAAGCCACCTGCGACAGCGCTGCTAGTAATTTACACCATGTACGGGAGGCGCTGACCTACGGGGGCGCGTTCAATCCCGGAGGCCATGCTCTTGACAAATGAAGATGGAGCATTGTCCGCAGCGACTTCAAGGGGCTTAATTCGAAATATTAATGGCAAAATGTGGCCT
>NC_142077.1:4152500-4195000 GCF_059756535.1 Pantherophis guttatus
CAGGGGCTGCCCCAAAGAAGAGGGAGTCAAGCTATTCTCCAAAGCACCTGAGGGCAGGACAAGAAGCAACGGGTGGAAACTCATCAAGGAGAGAAGCAACTTAGAACTAAGGAGGAATTTCCTGACAGTGAGAAGAGTCAACCAATGGACGGGCTTGCCTTCAGAAGTTGTAGATCCTCCATCACTGGACAGCCATTTGTCCAGAATGGTATGGAGTGCTTCTGGACAAGACCCCCCTCCCCCCCAGATTTTTTTTTTTTAATTTTGATTTATATGCCGCCCTTCTCCGGAGACTCAGGGCGGCTTACAAGGCGTTAAGCAATAGCCTTCATACTTTTGTATATTTTATACAAAGTCAGCTTATTGCCCCCACAAACTGGGTCCTCATTTCACCTACCTTAGAAAGGATGGAAGGCTGAGTCAACCTTGAGCCTTGGAGAGATTCGAACCAGCAGTAATTGCAGGCAGCTGTGTTAATAACAGGGTGCTTAGACCACTGTACCATTAAGATCCCTTTCAATTCTGTATTCTGTAAGCCATCGATTTTAATGATGGCTGATGAAACCAATGATAATATTCTGCACTCCTGTTTAAACTTCCCGTGATCAGGAGGAGAGAATGCATTACTGCGGGCTGCTTTTGCTGACTGCCAGCTGCCAGCAGTTCGATTCTCGACAGCTCACGATCGACTCAGCCTTCCACCCTTCCGAGGTGGGTAAAACGAGGACCCAGATTGTTGGGGGCAATAGGGCTGACTCTGTAAACCGCTTAGAGAAGGCTGTAAAACACTGTGAAGCGGTATATAAGTCTAAGGGCTATTGCTATTGCACCCCAGTACCTGCGATGGAATCCTGCAGCTCCTTGGTGATGAGGCTCAGGTCATCCACATCGACAAAGTGGAGATGCTTCTCTGGCGGTTGGCTGGCAGCAGCCGAAAGCTCCAAGTAGTTGCCCCTCCCCGTGCTGACAATGAAGACGGTGACCCCCATGTCTTTCAGAAGCTGCATGGGCTGGGCGACGTCGTCCTTGGAGAAGCCATCGGTCACCCACACCAGCACTTTGGGGACGTTGGGACGGGCCCCCGCTTCCGCCGTGAAGAGCTTCTCCTTGGCAAAGGAAATGGTTTGGCCGGTATTGGTGTCCCCCATCACCTGCTGGATGTTGCGGATGGCATGCTGGATGGCCCCAGTGGAGAAATGCCGGTCAAAGGGGAACTCCAGGATGGGCTTGGTACTGATGTGGACAATGCCGGTCTGGACATCGTGAGGTCCGAAGGTAAATGGGAGAAGCAATTCAGCAATGAACTCCTTGATCCTGGAGAATTCGTAGGAGGAGACGCTGCCGGAGCTGTCCAACAGAAAGAGGAGATCCCCCTCTAGATCAGGAAGGGTAGGTTGAAGACCTGGAAAACAGGTGGAAAAGAACCAGGAATATCACGTGATCAGGATACCTTGTCCTCCCTCCAGGAGGAAGGAGACCTTAATAGGTTCAAGACGTACACTCTGCTTTCACGCCATCACTCTGCTAAACAAATAATTCCCTCAACACTGTCAAACTATTCACTAAGTCTGCATTACTATTAATCTCCTCATCGTTCCTATCACCCATCTCCTCCCACTTATGACTGTATGACTGTAACTTTGTTGCTGGTATCCTTACGATTTATATTGACTGTTTCC
This sequence comes from Pantherophis guttatus, assembly GCF_059756535.1. Classification (NCBI taxonomy): domain Eukaryota; kingdom Metazoa; phylum Chordata; class Lepidosauria; order Squamata; family Colubridae; genus Pantherophis; species Pantherophis guttatus. The sequence goes on from NC_142077.1 coordinate 4,154,180, forward strand.
CTATGACTATCATTAAGTGTTGTACCTTATGATTCTTGACGAATGTATCTTTTATGTATATTGAGAGCGTATGCACCAAAGACAAATTCCTTGTGTGTCCAGTCACACTTGGCCAATAAAAAATTCTATTCTGTTCTGTTCTGTTCTATTCTATTCTATTCTATTCTATTCTATTCTATTCTATTCTATTCTATTCTATTCTATTTATTCCATTCTATTCCATTCCATTCCATATTTTCTATTCTATTCTATTCTATTCTATTCTATTCTATTCTATTCTATTCTATTCTATTCTATTCTATTCTATTCTATTCTATTCTATTCTATTCAAAATCAGGTGGAACCCTAAAATCACTCACTTCTAAAGTGTAAACCCCACTGAGATAAACCAAAACTGGACATTTTACCACCGGGTGAAGGTCACTCAATAAACTGAGCTTTCTTCCTGGTGTCTTCGTGGCTATTTTTGCCACACTCTGAGATTTTATTTCATTTTTGTTTTGTTTTGTTTTAAACTTTCCAGTCTAGCCTACAACCGGAGATGTTTCTTTGGAGATGTCTATGGAGATTCTCAGTCATCCAGGTCAATAGTCATTCCAAAGGTGCTTTTTCACGAGGCAACTGAACTTTCTGGTTTTTCTTTGAAGACGTTTCGCTTCTCCTCCAAGAAGCTTCTTCAGCTGCGAGCTGAGAGCTGGAGAAGCTTCTTGGAGGAGAAGTGAAACGGTGGATGGAGACTTCCCATCCACCTACTGCATTTCTCTTGTTTTCCCTTTCCCCCTTGGTCCCCTTTCCTTTCCCTGCCGTGTCTTTTTTTTTTTTTTGGTTCTAAACTCTCCAATGGCCGAGGCTTCTGGTTCCGATTATGGCGCGAGCTACTCTGGGAGCTACTCCGGATGCTGAAACAAACAAGCCAACTCATCGTTTTGCTTCTGGAAATGCAGACACGGATCTCTGGCAGCCGAAAAAAGGGCCAAACGCATCCCAGATGCGACGCTGGATCTCCCGTTCAGCCTGCTGAGAATTGGCTCTCTTTTCTCTCTGGGCTCCCAAAATGCTAGTCTGGGTTTTGGAGAACAAAGTACCCCCCCCTCCTTGGTTTGGACTGAATGGGTGGGGGGCACCGATGCTTCAGATCCATGCAGGGTTTACAAATTGCCACCGCAAGCAGAACGGAAACCTTCCCAGTAGCACATGATGGAAATCAGATGTTCCTCTGCTTGGGGAAACACCCTCCTTCTCTCAGCTGTGCTGCCCGTGCCAAGTTTTGCCAGCTACTCTGTTTCCCCTAAAACGGGTCAGCAACCTGTGGCTCTGGAGCCACATGCGGCTCTTTGGGCCCTCTGCTGTGGCTCCCTGTCAGGTGATCCCACCACTGGCTGGGCCCACCCCTCGCCCTCCCCTCCCAGTCACTCCTTGCCTGGCCTGAGAAGGTAAGGGTGATGGCAGGGGATGAGAAGTGGCCAAGGCAGAGACAGAGAGATACAGAGAGAGAGGGAGAGAGGGGCGAGAGAGACAGAGAGATACAGAGAGAGGTAGAGAGAGAGATACAGAGAGAGGTGGAGAGAGAGATACAGAGAGAGGGGGGAGGGAGAGAGAGATACAGAGAGAGGTGGAGAGAGAGATAGAGGGAGAGGGGGGAGAGAGGGAGAGAGAGACAGACAGAGAGAGGGGAGAGAGAGAGAGACAGAGAGAGAGGGAGAGAGATAAAGAGAGAGGGAGAGGGGGGAGAGGGAGAGACAGATAGAGGGGGAGAGAGACAGAGAGACAGAGAGGGGGGAGAGAGAGAGACAGAGAGAGGTGGAGAGAGAGATAAAGAGAGAAAGGGAGAGAGACATAGAGAGATACAGAGAGAGGGGGAGAGAGGGAGGGGAGAGAGAGATTGTCAAAAGGATGTTATGGTTCCCGGTGTTTTTTAACAACTGGTTCTCTGCCCTTATGACTGGCTGGGTAGGCGTGGCTGGGGGTGTGTGTGTCATGTGACTGGTGGAAGTGAGTGACATCGAGTTGGCCACGCCCACCCAGGTTTTGTGACTCCCGGTGTTTTCTGTGGGAAACGGGTCCAAATGGCTCTTTGAGTGCTTAAGGTTGCAGACCCCTGCCCTAAAATAAGACATCCCCTGATAAAAAGCCTAATCGGGCTTTTGAGCGCATGCCCTAAAATAAGCCCCCGCCTGAAAATAAGTCCTCCCTGAAAATATTTAAAGGCACGCGCAGCCCGGTCCCCGCCATTTCCTCTGGTTTCCTCCACCCATCCCAAAATAATAAGACCTCCCCGAAAATAAGGCCAAACGCTTATTTCGGGGTTCAAAAAAATACAAGACAGGGTCTTATTTTCGGGGAAACACGGGTATATTCACCTTTCCCCACTTAACGGCACATCCTTGGACATTCCGGTAAGGCATTAGGGTGGCTCTGCCACATCCATCTCAAGAGGGCAAGCCTTACGTCTCCCCCAGGAGAGACTTCGTTCTCCGTGTTCCGCATTAAACGCCGTTTGTTCCAGGGTGGTTTCAAGCAACGGGGAAAGATTTGCGTCGCTACTGGAAAAAATGAGAGGGGGCTGGACAGGATTCCCCAAAAGCTGGGTAAATGGAGAGGCGGTGCCCTTTATTTTGTCTGAAAGCTCATTCATGCGTGGATTTACACATCTGCCACCGAGTCATCGTGCCAGCCCCACAAAGGAAATATATTTTTCCCTCCAGAAGGAACCAGTATAAAGAGCTTGAATGGATTCCTTCTAAAGAGTTAGGATCCCTAAAAAGATTCTATTCGTCTGAGCATCTGAACTGGATCCAGAAGCATGAATTCTGATTTTGGACTGTCTGACCTGAGCCATTGGGGGCTTTTTTTTTTTTTTTTGGAACTCAGTGCTATCTTCAGGTGCCCATAATACCCTGGGATGTTAAGAGCCTTGATAGTACAGTGGTCTAAGGCACCCTGTTATTAAGCTGGTTATTAAGACCAGCTGCCTGCAATTACTGCAGGGTTCGAATCTCGCCAAGGCTCAAGGTTGACTCAGCCTTCCATCCTTTCTAAGGTAGGTAAATTGAGGACCCAGTTTGTGGGGGCAATAAGCTGACTTTGTATAAATATACAAAAGGATGAAGGCTATTGCTGAGCGCATTGTAAGCCGCCCTGAGTCTCCGGAGAAGGGCGGCATATAAATCAAATTAAAAAAAAAAAAATTCTAAAGCCGGAGTCCTGCAATTTTAACAGTTGAAAATCTCTCCCTGATGGGCCCCCTCGGAGTTCACAGATCTTGAATAGAAGAAATATTAGCCATATATTCCTTTCCCCCCACATTTCCACTTGCTTGATTAGTTAGTTTACTTTATTATCATTGCACCTCGCACAATGAAATTAAATGCCATCTTCAGTGTACATTATAACCATAAAAATAAAACAAAAACACACATCCTTCACATTCTATATACAATTGAATTGAAAACCCCTGATATTGCATCCAATATTGCACTACACAGTAGAATTCAATATAGTTACTGCTCTGGGATTGAAGCTGTTTTTCAGCCTATTTGTCCTTGTTTTTATGATCCTGTACCGGCTTCCAGATGGTAATAGTTCAAAAAAAAAGGATGAGATGGATCTTTAAGAAGGTTTTGAACTTTCTTAAGGCAGTAGGAGCTATCAAGCTCTTCCAAAGAGGAGAGAGGGCAATCCATGAACCTCTGGGCAACGACATTAACCCTCTGGACCGCCGTCCTATCTGCCACTCTGCAATTGGCAAACCGTACATGGGTGCAGTAAGTTAAAATACTCTCTGTGGTGTAGCGGTAGAAGGTCACCAGCAGTTTGGCTTGCTGGGTGTTGGCTGTGATGCCACCTTCGTGGACCACGGAAAGGGATTGATGGGCAAGGGGAGCGGAGACGGGGAAAGAGAAATGATGTACTTGCGATGGGGGAATCGGAGCAAGCCTAACTTCCTGAGGACTAGCTCCTCTCAGTTCTAGTTGAACACTCAAATCAGTGTACCATTTGCTGATCAAAACCGAGAGAAGGATGTTTCGCCTCTGTCTTTATTTGGGATCGATTGGCTGCTCACATCTGTATCTCCTACAGAAGCCCTGCAGTTGTATGAAAGCAACATCTCACAAGGGAGCCTCCAAAATGACTTTGGACTGCAGTGCTCATCATCCCCGACAACTCTCCTAGCCGGGGCTGATGAGAGGCGGAATCCAGACACGTCAGCCTCCCCCCCACCTTCCTCCCTCTTTGCAGCAGAGTCAGAGAAGACCACGACAGAGCAAAGCAACGGCAAGGAACAGACAGGTTGAAATCTGTTCTCTTTTTTTTTTTTTGCACCATGAAGGAAAAGTGCAGGAATGACCAATTTCAGTCTTTGGCAACGCACTTCCCTGGTCTGTTTTCGCAACACCGCCAGAGGCAGGAAATGTGCTGGGTAGGGCTCAGAACATCATCAGTCCGGAAATGCCAGCCTGAATGTGGTTGTTGGATCCCTTCTGGAATTGGGTGCAAGGCAGGTAAATAGGTGGGGGTGGGGGGAAGAGAGAAAACGGAGCACATGGCCTTCCCAGTCTTGCAGCCCCAGCTGAATCGAACACCCATCCCCTTTATTAATGGTAAAAAATGAGTCTGAGGCAGTCACGTGCAACCAAAATGGTGGAGGCATTGCGGAATGAGAGGCAGGTAAGGTAAAGGTTCCCCTCGCAGTTATGTGCTAGTCATTCCCGACTCTAGAGGGCGGTACTCATCTCTGTTTCAAAGTCGAAAAGCCAGCGCTGTCCGAAGACGTCTCCGTGGTCATATGGCCGGCAACTCAACTTTACTACCGGTCCTGTGGTGTGGCTTGGTAGGTGTGGCAGGGGAAGGATACTGCAAAATCCCTGTTCCCTCCCCACTCCTGGGGAAGGATACTGCAAAATCTCCATTCTCACCCCACTCGGGGGCCAGCCAGAGGTGGTATTTGCCGACTCTCTGAACTACTGAAAATTTCCGCTACCAGTTCTTCAGAACCTGTCAGAACCTGCTGAATAGCAACACACACGCAAACACACAATATATCTGACTCAGTGGTGAAATCCAAATTTTTTTACTACTGGTTCTGTGGGCGTGGCTTGGTGGGCATGGTGTGGCTTGGTGGGCGTGGTTTGGTGGGCATGCCAGGGGAAGAATACTGCAAAATCTCCATTCCCACCCCACTCGGGGGCCAGCCAGAGGTGGTATTTGCCAGTTCTCCGAACTACTCAAAATTTCCACTACCGTTTTGCCGAGCTGCTCAAAATTTCCGCTACCGGTTCTCCGGAACCTGTCCGAACCTGCTGGATTTCACCCCTGATCTGACTGGATTGCTTCGTAGACTTCAGCAGTTTCCCCAGCGTCTTAGGAACCTTCCATCCTCTGCATTTTTTTTCGCCGCAAGTTCAAAGGAGGGAGACGTCCCCTGGAAATTCACAGATGGACTTGTTTGCGGAAAAAGAGAACATCCCTAATCTCCCGCCCACCCCCCGAGAAACAAGAACCCAGGTTGAGATGCCAGCATCGCTGTTCTTGATATACTTACATAGCAACAGATTCGGATGAAACAACACCCCACCTAAAAGAATGCACAAACGGGAAGCAGAGGACTGGTGCTGTGTCAACAGAAGGTTGGCTTAATGCTGGCCATAAAGAAAACCTTTAAACCTCAGTGGGACCACAGCTTAAGTCTTGTTTTGCAACTGCCAAAGGAGGAAGAATTTAAAAAGAAAGGACACCACCAGGGAGTGACCGCGGAAACATTTTTACAAGTGAAAAACACACAGAAAAGGGATGCTCCGTTTCCATCCCACCGTTTTGCCGAATTACCCATCCTTTCTCAGCCTGCTACTTTGATTACTTTTCGGCTGATGCACCTCATTGGTCTTCCGGCGATAAAACTGCTGTGTTCCCCACCCACCCAGTTAACTTCAAAGCCGCTGCGTTCGTTGCCCCAGAATTACATTTCTTAATGTGGCAGGGAAGGGTGTGTGGAAATCATCCCGCTGGCTGTTTTTTTGTTTTGTTTTGTTTTTTTTCATCGCATCGTTGGGATTTTGATTTGAACGGAAGGAAATCTAACCCCTAGGCCAGTGATGGCTAACCTTTTTGCCATCGCGTGCCAAAAGCGGGGGGGTCGCGGGGGGGTCACACATGTGTGTGCCCACACCCATAATTCAATATTCCCCCCACACACACATTCTGAAGTCGGCAAACAGGTCGTTTCTGGTCTCCAGAGGGCTTCAGGGGGTGGGGGTGGGGAAGACCGTTTTCACCCTCCCCAGGCTCCTAGAAAGGCTCTGGAGCCTGGGGAGAGCAAAAAACGGGACTTCCAGACCCACAGGAAGTCAGCAAATGGGCCGTTTCCAGCCTCCGGAGGGCCTCGGGGTATGTGTGTGTGTAGGAAAGGCCGTTTTTGCCTTCCCCAGGCTCCTAGAAAGGCTCTGGTGGGTCTGGAAGAGCCGAAAATCAGCTGGCTGGCGCGCACGTGTACACCGGAGTTGAGCTAGGACAACTCTCGTGTGCCCACTGATACGGCTCTGTGTGCCATAGGTTTGCCATCACGGCCCTAGGCGGGCTGTTTGGAAAGGTTTGCTGCTCCTGCTTTTCCTGCTAACAACTCAAGGAGAGAGGCATAATCCTCCCTCTCTCTCCCTGTTGTAACTCCAAAGCAACAACCACCCCTGTGAAGGTGGGTAGAGAAATGGAGACTAGCCAAAGTTGTCTAAGGCTCCTGACCAGTGGTGGGTTGCTCCTGGTTCGGACCGGTTCTATAGAACCGGTAGTAAAACCGGCGGGAGGCTCCACCCATCGACCCCGATGTCATCAGGACGCTTCTGTGCACGCATGAGCGAAAACAAGCATGCGGCCCCGTTGCAAACCGGTAGTAAAGGTACAGAGTGGAAAGAGTGCAGAGAAGAGCCACCAAGACGATTAGGGGACTGGAGGCTAAAACATAGGAAGAACGGTTGCAGGAACTGGGTATGTCTACTTTAATGAAAAGAAGGACTATGGGAGACATGATAGCAGCCTTCCAATATCTCAGGGGCTGCCCCAAAGAAGAGGGAGTCAAGCTATTCTCCAAAGCACCTGAGGGTAGGACAAGAAGCAACGGGTGGGAACTCATCAAGGAGAGAAGCAACTTAGGAGAAATTTCCTGACAGTGAGAACAATTACTAAGTGGACAATTGCCTCCAGAAGTTGTCAATGCTCCAACACTGGACAGTTTTTAAGAAGAGGTTGGATAACCATTTGCCTGAAGTGGAGTAGGGTTTCCTGCCTAAGCAGGGGGTTGGACTAGAAGACCTCCAAGGTCCCTTCCAACTCTGCGGTTCTATTCTAAAACCCTGGTCTGCATTTTCCCTGGAATTGACACCAAGGATTGGGAGACGTTTTGCCTGCCAGAAATAAACAGAAGTGACTTCTTCTCCGGAAGGTTGCCTCAAAGGAAAGCACTGAACGCTATATTGTTTAATAATTAAGCGTCCTTCTGGCCGTGTGCTCAATCATGGATGACAAGGAGGAAGAAATGCCACCAACGAACGGGAGCCGTTGAAGCGGATGCAAAATGAACCTTATTCTATTACGCCTGTCAATGATTTCCCAGCATCCGTTCAAAATATCAACAGTGTTTTGACTTGAGTTTCCGTAGTGAGCTCAGTCCTAAAGCAGGGGTCTCCAACCTTGGCCACTTTAAGCCTGGCGGACTTCTGGAATTCTGGGAGTTGAAGTCCGCCAGGCTTAAGGTGGCCAAGGTTGGAGACCCCTGGCCTAAAGTCCATTCAATATTGGTTTCCATTCTTCCCTCGGTCCGATTCCCCCTATTTTGTTTTCCTTCAGAAAGGAGCCAGTTTGCTGGACTTCTTTAGCTTCCTCGGTGAAGGTCCTAATAAGGAATAGCTCTCCAATTTTTATTTATTTATTTATTTATTTGGCAGAGGCATTTTTTTATCCCCCCCGCCCCCGAATCCTTTCTGCTGAAAGACGGGAGGGGCTGAGCCCAGCCCTTACTACTTCCAAAGCGAGGGTGGTCTCGACGACGGCCTCGTCTCTCCTCCGTGTCTGCCTTTTCCACAATGTCAATTTGGGTTTTTTTTTCCCCCGAGAGAAGCAACCGACCAGCTAATTCTCTCATCACGCCTGCTTGCCTCGATTCCTCAGCCAGCCAAGGGCCAACCGGGCGAGGGCCGGGTTGGGTCGTTCCCGTGGAGGGGCTGCTACTCACATGTGCCCTGCCTCTGGCCACTTCTTCGTGCTGATCAGAAGGTGGCACGGTTAAGGAAGAGAAGCACAGGCTTTCTCCCTTCCCTTCCCCTGGCAGATCCCATGGATTTGGATGAAAACAGAAGAGCTGAGGCTTAATTGAAAGTTCAGATAGAAATGTGGAACCTCCGTGCCCAGAGGGACTCTACCACTAAATAGTATAGCATGGAAGGCAAATTGGAAAAACTTCGCATCCTGTTTATATGTTTCCTGGGGACTTCCAACTGCCTGTTGTTGAAACAGGATGCTACATGGCGTGATGTCACCTGGTTAAGGACAATTTATCGATTTCCAGGAAAGTCAGTCTGTCTGTCTGTCTGTCCTTCCTTCCTTCCTTTCTTTCCTTCTTTCCTTCTTTCTTTCTTTCTTTCTTTCCTTCTTTCTTTCCTTCTTTTCTTTCCTTTCTTTTCTTTCTTTCTTTCCTTCTTTCCTTCCTTCCTTTTCTTTCTTTTTCTTTCCTTCTTTCTTTTCTTTCTTTCTTTCTTTTCTTTCTTTCTTTCCTTCTTTCTTTCTTTCCTTCCTTCCTTCCTTTTCTTTCTTTTTCTTTCTTCCTTCCCTCCTTCCCTCCTTCCCTCCTTCCCTGCCTCCCCTTCTCTGTTTTGTCCTGTATTGCCAGATGAAGAGAACCTGAAAGCACCTACTATCCTTTTACACGGCATTTTAATCCTAGTTCGTTGTTTTGTGGACCTCTTTTTCGTGCCGTGCAAATGGCTGTTTCAATTGCACAAGAAAATCCAGTGCCCAAATTAAGGACAGGCAATTTTAACTTTGGGGGAACTGTAGCTAAGGAGTCATAAATACAGAATTCAGAATAATAAAGAGTTGGAAGGGACCTTGGAGCTTTTCTAGTCCAAATCCCTATTCAAGCAGGAGAACCAATACCCGTGATGGCGAACCTATGGCACACGTGCCACAAGTGCCATGCATAGCCATATCAGTGGGCACGTGAGTTCTGGCATCCGGAGGGCCTCTGGGGTGGGGTGGGGAAGGCTGTTTTCTCCCTCCCGGAGACTTGAGGAAACCTCTGGAGCCCGGGGAGGGCAAACCCCCCACCCCCACCCACCGTGGTGCAGGAGGCTGACTAGGCCACGCCCACCATAGCCACACCCACCCAGCAACCAGGCAGAGAATCCCTTGCTAAAATTTTTGAAGTCCTCCTCTGGACCTTGGAGTTCTTCAAGTCCCTGCTTAGGCAGGAAACCCTATGCCATTTCAGACAAATGGTTGTCCTGGAGGCAAGAGCTGGAGAAGATGAGACAATAGACATCTTAGAGATGTGTATTGCTACTATCTTTGTCTTCTGGACTAGTAGCTGAAGATCCCAGGGTCTGCATCCTATTCTGTTATTTATAATTAGTAACCTCATTTGGTGGGCTGCTCCAGCCACGATATTTGCAAACCCATTCGCTTATTATTTATTTATTTATTTATTAGTTTGATTTATATGCCGCCCTTCTCCGGAGACTCAGGGCGGCTTACAATGCTTTTAAGCAATAGCCTTCATACTTTTGTATATACCTGCTTAGTAGGGCTTTTGGCCCCCCCTAAGCGGTGTTCTATTTTATACAAAGTCAGCTTATTGTCCCCACAAACCGGGTCCTCATTTTATCTATCTCGGAAGGATGGAAGGCTGAGTCAACTTGAGCCTGGTGAGAATTGAACTCGCAGTAATTGCAGGCAGCTGGCAGTTATATACTACTTTAACAGTAGTTTAGTCCACTGCACCACCAGAATCAAGGAACCCGGAAAAAGAAAAAGCAGCTTTTGTTCGGGAAATTATACGTTGAGTCCAGGAGACGAGGGATGTTTCACCCCCCCATTGGGATCGATGAGATAGGATGGGAGCGTGTGGGCCAAGATAATTGTGGCTTTCATTCAGAGCAGGAGCACTGATAATGGAAATGTGGCTTGCGTAGGCAAGGACTCGAATCTTTAGCTGGACCAGTTCCCTGACCCAATTGGAAAAGGCCTGTCCAGAAGTCTTTAAACATCAGCCAAATCTGGAGATGTTTGTGGGAAAAAGTGGGAATGAAAAACGGATTTGTTAAACTTTTGGAGTTGATGGTTTTCCATCCTTTCTTGAGTTATACAATGGCAGGACCGGCAATTAAACTGTCACATTCCCGGTAACCTAAAAGAGGATGCAAAGTGAGTTTTCCTTCCAAAAATGGGTGTCTTGAGCCAGTTGGCTTTTGATTTTGGAGTGCAGAGGACAATGTAAACCCACTGTTTGGCTTTCCCGAAACCTCATCCTCCTGTTTCTTTCTTTCCATTTTTTTTTCCAGATGTGGATCGCTCTGGATTATGTTACAGCTTCTAGCTGCGTGGGATGCTAGCTTTAGCTAATTCCCAGAACCCTTATCCTGCGCGACGAAGACGGATTAAACAAATCCCCCAAAATGGAGAAAGGTAGGAGATTAGCTGGAAATACAGGTAATCCTTGACTTACGATCACAATTGAGTTGCTAAGCGAGACATTTGTTAAGTGAGCTTTGCCCCATTTTATGACGTTTCTAGCCACTGTGGTTAGATACTAACATGGTTGTTAAGTGAATCCCCGGCTTCCCCTCTGCCCTACGAAGGTGGGCAGAGAAATGTAGACTAGCCAAAGTTGTCTAAGGCTCCTGACCCAGGTTCTAACCACTACACTTTCCTGTATAGCATGCATTGGACTCTTTGGTCCCCAACAGATATACAGGTAGTCCTCGACTTATGACCACAATGGAGCCCAACATTTCTGTTGCTAAGCGAGACGGTTGTTAAGTGAGCTTTGCTCCGTTTTATTTCGTGCCACAGTCGTTAAGTAAGCTCACTGCAGTTTGTTAAGTTTAGAATAGAATAGAATAGAATAGAATAGAATAGAATAGAATAGAATGAAGTAGAATAGAGAGTAGAGTAGAATAGAGTAGAATAGAATAGAATAGAATAGAATAGAATAGAATAGAGCAGAATAGAGCAGAATAGAACAGAGTGAATTAGAATAGAGAACAGAGAACAGAGAGTAGAAAAGAGTAGAATAGAATAGAATAGAATAGAATAGAATAGAATAGAATAGAATAGAATAGAATAGAATAGAATAGAATAGAATAGAATAACAGAGTTGGAAGGGACCTTGGAGGTCTTCTAGTCCAACCCCCTGCTTAGGCAGGAAACCCTACACCACTTCAGACAAATGGTTATCTAACAATAAGCGAATCCGGCTTTCCCCGTCAATGTTGCTTGTGAGAAGGTTGCAAAAGGGTGACCCCGGGACACTGCGACCATCATAAATATGAGCCAGTTGCCAAGGATGTGAATTTTAATCCCCACGTGACTGGGGAACTTGTTACAACGGTCCTAACTGTAAAACACAGTCGTAAGTCACTTTTTTCCAGTGCCGTTGTAACTTCGAACTACCTAAATGAACTGTTGTAAGTCGAGGTCTATCTCTATTTACATAGGGTCCACCATTCAAGAGTGGAACCGAGAGATAATTTGGGGCCTCGAGTTGATGTGGCTCCCCTTTTAGATTGCTGTGGGTGTGACTTTAGTTGCAAAACAACACAACTTCCTCTCCCCCTCCCCCCATGTGACCTTTCGGAACTGTTCTCTATGGTTTTTCCCACCCCCCCAGCAAAACAGAACAGTCCTGCTATGTCAGCAAAACGTTTTGCATTTCCATCAGGCCTTACAAGTGGGTGGCCAGTTGTGACGCAATGCGTGTGGGCGCTAGAGACCCAGCGGGAGAAATCCTGTCCCAGTGCCAGAAACTGGGATGCCATGTCACTCTAACCTGCTGGGATTTAAAAAAAAAAACCAACCCCCAACTTATTTATACATCAGTTTACTGCAGTTTTCTCAAAAGTGCCAATTCCCCGCGGGGCGGGAAAAAAAAAAGAACCAAAAATAAATTTGGGATTGGCGTCATGCATCTCGGAGGAAGAGTGACTCCCAGTTCTCAAAACAGCGCCTTCTTTGTACACGCAATTACAAAGTATGGACTAGCCGGCCTTTCAATCCGGATCGGTCGCAGCTTATTAGATGGTTCTGTGATACGTTGAAAGTTACCAATTGGACCAATGGCAATTGGTCATCCGTAGCATGTTGTAAGGGATGCGGCGGCTCAGTGGCTAAGATGCTGAGCTTGTCGATCGAAAGGGCCGCAGGTCAGCGGTTCGAATCCCTAGTGCCGCGTAATGGGGTGAGCTCCCGTGACTTGTCCCGGCTTCTGCCAACCTAGCAGTTCAAAAGCACGTAAAAAAAATGCAAGTAGAAAAAATAGGGACCCCCATTGGTGGGAAGGGAACAGCGTTCCGTGCGCCTTTGGCATTGAGTCATGCCGGCCACATGACCACGGAGACATCTTCGGACAGCGCTGGCTCTTTGGCTTTGAAACGGGGATGAGCACCACCCCCTAGAGTCAGGAACAACTAGCACATATGTGCAAGAGGAACCTTTACCTTTTACCTTTAGCATATTGTCGACAATCTTATCTAGGACAAAATGCTTTAAAAACGAGGACTGCCGTTCTGAAGGTAGGTGGGCTTGGTTAGTTCCGCGTGGATATGTGCTAGATCATATCAGAAATCTGTTCCAAGGTTATGAACTTGGAGCTGTGTTTTGCATTTTTTTAAATCTTCCGTTCCCATCTCTCTTTTGCATTTGCCTCATTGTCTTTGAGCTCTTAAGCCTGTAGGGATATCCATCTTTTCCTTCGATTTTACACAAATCATTTCTGGAGCTTTTCCAAGTTAAAATCTCTTGATGAAACCAAGCAAGGATTTATTCCTGTCCCGGTTATTGTCCAGTTATTTCCAGGGTGACTATGCCTTCGGAAAGAAGGCTGAATCACAATCAAGCATACCTGGGAAAAGGTGCGGCTGAGCTACTCGCAGAAAAAAAGCTGGAGGTAATTTAAAAAAACAACACCGCCTTGTTGCTTAAACTGGGAATCAGCTTTCCTGCATATATATATAAAACCAGGTTAATTTTAAGCATCCTTGTCACAATCTACTGAACAGACCTGGCAGAGGTCCTCTGGATATATATTTCCCTCTCTCTCTCTTCCTTTCCCCCTTCCATCCTCGAGGAAAAATGTAATATAGAGGAAATTGGAAGAAGGAACAGGGACATTTTTCCCCCTTTGCCCAGATGTCCCAGTTGGTTGAGACTGTAAAATTTATGCCGTCGGTTCCCTTGCTGGTACAGCGAAGGAAAACCCACCCCATTCCTGATAGGCACACCTACTACGAAATTGCCCTTTATCTCACAACGTTCTTCCCCACAGCTACAGTCAAGATCGCCTGTCTTGTTGGCTTAAGACCCTCCCTGTCTGGGTAAACAGCGAAAGGAATACTTTGACCTCCCCCCTTCACCAGCCAACCAAGCGTGGGATAGCTCTTCGCACAGAGCTGAAGATGGTTGTTGGGTTGCGAAGCTTGAGAGGAAGGGCAGGTGCTTGAAAGAAGGATGAAGGCTACGGAGAATGGATGGTGCTTTACCTTCCCTGGAAACTTTTTCTAATTTCTCTCGGAAGCTTGTTGCAAAGAGACCTAATTCCTGGCTGTCATAACATCTCTCATCTTCCCCAGCCAACACTGGGGAAGCCAGTGGGAAATGAGGTGTAAGAAATGCATTTTGACTCCGCTGTGGGCTATGAGTGTAGGAGGAACAGCATCTGAAGCAAGGATGGAGAGGAGAGGAGAGGAGAGGAGAGGAGAGGAGAGGAGAGGCGAGGAGAGGAGAAGAAAGTTATAGATTAGCAGAGTTGGAAGGGACCTTGTAGGTCATCTAGTCCAACCCAAACAGGAGACCCTACACCATTTCTGTCCAATCTCTTCTTGAAAGCCTCCAGTGATGAAGCTCCCACAACTTCTGAAGGGAACTTCTGTTCCATGGGTTGATTGTTCTCCCTGTCAGAAAATTTCTCCTCATTTCCAGGTTGAATCTCTCTTGTATTCAGTTTCCATTAATTATTCCTTGTCTGGCCTTCAGGTGCCTTTGAGAATAGCTTGACCCCTTTCCTCTCTGTGGCATCCCCTCAGATATTGGAAGACTGCTCTCATGTCTCCCCTGGTCCTTCTCTTCACTAGACTAGCCATGCCCGGTTCCTGTAACTGTTCTTCATATGTTTTTGTCTCCAGTCCCCTAATCATCCTGGTTGCTCTTCTCTGCACAGAAGGGAAGGGAAAGGAAGGGAAAGGAAGGGAAAGGAAGGGAAGGGAAAGGAAAGGAAAGGAAAGGAAAGGAAAGGAAAGGAAAGGAAAGGGGAAGGAGAGAGAGGAAAGAAAGAAAGAAAGAACAGAAGTAAGAAAGAAGGAGCAAAAGAAGGAAAGAAGGAAGGAAAGAAAGAAAGAAAAAAAAAAGAAAGAAAGAAAATAAGAAGGTTCATTTTGCACCAAAGTTACTTGGAAAATTGGAATTAAGCGCCGACATATAGATTAAGAAGCAGATTTGGCCAAAGTTGATCCCTGCTGCACCAGGACCACACCTTTTGGCTTTGGGACAGAGAACTCTCCAGAAAACATCACCTTCAGAGTGACCACCTTGATTTGGAGAACCGAGAAAGAATATTGTCCATTTTTCCAGCCCGGCCTCTGCCTTGCCTGCCCGAAGCTCTAAATTCAACAACCAGAATTAAGAAGGCCGAGAGACCTCAGACGGAGATTTCAGGCAGAGCAGACAATCTCCGACTTAAAGGGATGCCACGGTCTCACCCTACCCCTAACGTGGCTCGGAGACAGGGCAGCTGCTGTGCGCACAGAAGCTCTTCCCAGCCACTTCCAAATAAATAGGATTTCCTGTCACTCCGGCAAGCTTCCCTCATCGCTCGAGATCTCCAAGCGCCGTCAACGACCGCAGCCCCAGACGAAGTTGGACAGATGGATGAATGGATCCACGTCTGCATCGAAGCGGCCGCATCATTCAGTCTCCGTGGTCCTCAGTTTCCCCTGTCAGATGCCATTGAGCTGGCTTGGGTTGTGTTAGCGTCCCATCGATTCCCCCAGGCAGCCGGACCTCGAGAAAGGCAGCTCCGCGAGCCTCCTGCATAATTCTGGGCAGAGGCACGCTTTCCTAGCTAAACCGAAGCCGGCCTTCTCCAGACCAAATTCTGTCTTCCTTCCTTCCTTTGACGTCTCGCCAACTACCTTCAGACAAAATCCATCCAAAATAAAACCTATAGAATAAAGAGCAGCCCTACAGAGTCTTCCCAGCAATCCAATTTGTTGGGGCTTGGCGAGGGCTTCAGTTTCGGGGCAGAGACCCTCGCCTGGCTTTAACTGCCCCTTACAAAGATTTTTTAAAAAACCTCCAGTTTTGCATTTGTTCCCCCCACCCCACCCCGAAGCAGCTAAGAAACAGCAAAACAATTTTTCAATCAGGGCAAAATCTCCACCTTCCTTTCCTAAAACCCAGGAAGCGTCATTCAGGCTGCATCCCTCGACCTAGTAAGATCCCGTTGCCTTCACATCCACCCAGGTCTGCCAGCTCTGGCATCCGCGAGACCTCCTCTTCGAAATCCAAATTCAAAACCCAGGATCTTCCCAGGATCGTAGCCTCCCATCATCCCCAGGGAGCTGGATTTTGAGAAAGGTTACTCCACGACCTGCCTACATAATTCTGGGCAGAGGCGTTCTTTCGTAACCCCGAACCAAAGCTTGGGAACCGTCCTTGGGAAGATCCCAGATCCAGATTCAAACCCCGATCTCCAAAATCTAAATCCAAAATCCAAAATCAAACCCCGATCTCCAAAATCTAAATTCAAAATCCAAAAATTCAAACCCCGATCTCCAAAATCTAAATCCAAAAATCCCAAACCCAGGATCTTCCCAAGGATTGTAGCCTCCCATCATCCCCAGGCAGCTTCGGGAAAGGTTACTCCAGAACCTCCCTGCGGTAATTCCGGGGAGAGCCGTTCTTTCCATAACCCCGAACCAAAGCTTGGGAGCCCTCCTTGGGAAGATCCCAGATCCAGATTCAAACCCCGATCTCCAAAATCTAAATCCGAAATCCAAATTCAAACTCTGATCTCCAAAATCTGAACTCAAAATCCAAAAATCCAAACCCCGATCTCCAAAATCTACATTCAAAACTCAAACCCCAATCTCCAAAATCTCAATTCAAAATCCAGATTCAAACCCCGATCTCCAAAATCCAAAAATCCAAAACCCAGGATCTTCCCAAGGATTGTAGCCTCCCGTCATCCCCAGGCAGCTGAGCTTCGGGCAAGGTTACTCCAGAACCTCCCTGCGGCAATTCCGGGGACACCCGTTCTTTCCATAACCCCGAACCAAAGCTTGGGAACCCTCCTTGGGAAGAAGATCTCAAATCCAGATTCAAACACCTGGATCTCCAAAAAAATAAAAAATAAATCCAAAACCCTTCGAAGCCGCTCACCTCTCGGAGGACTCTGGGCCAGGACATCATCCAGCAGGCAGAGAATCAGAAGCCAGGCAACCGTGGAACTCATAGCAAAGTCCTCTCCGGATTTCGGATGGATGGGGCAGCGGCTACCTTAAACCCAACGCCTTGACATTGGTGAGGAGGAGGCCAAGCGTGTGTCCCGACTCAGGCATATTCTGATGTCTCGCAGCTCCAGAGCCAGTCGGTGCTTTTATCCTACCCTGGCCTTGACTGGGACAGACACCCTCCCCAGCTTCAAAACATATACATATTTTTCCCCTCCCCGAAGGGTTGCGAAATCTCTGCAAGTTACTTTCTGTCCCTTTCCTTTCCTCTCCTCTCCTTTTTTTTTGTAATCTCTCTCTCTCTCTCTCTTTCTTTCTCTCTCTCTCTCTTTCTCTCTCTCTCTCTCTCTCCTCCAAGTCATGAATCCTTTTTGACAGGAGTGGCTGGAGCGCACAGCCCTTTCCCCTCCCCTTAACCGCCACGCTCTCTCCTCCGATGGCTTTCCGTGGGGAGGGCGGAATTCGGTAGAAAGGGAGTTTGCCAGCTTTTTTTTCCAATTTACCTCCCTGTCTGTCCTCTGGAGAAGTTGGCAGCTGGCTGGCTCGGGCGTCAGTTGGTGGGCAGAACTGAGCAGAAGAGGGCGACCTTCTCTGAATAGGTGGAGGGGGGGGGAATCTGCCTGCTGGATCGAAAATTGGCAACTGCAAAAGTTTTGATTATATGTATATATATATATAGTGATTTAATAGGGAGTTTTGTTTAGATTGCGCGGTCTATTAAATTATGCAGAGACGGTGCCGTTTTTCTGTTGGAATTTTATTTTTTTTAAACACATAGTAAATCCGTTTTGCTTGGAACGTGTCTCTCTCTCTCTCACACACACACACACAACCTGTATTTATTTTTTCTTCTCGGAGGTGACTCCCTCTGATTCCAATGAGGCTTTTTTAAAAAAAAAGCTTCCAATCAACGCTTGGAAGTTGAATGCTTGGAAGTTGCCAACTTCTCCTTCCACTCCCCCCCCCTCCTCCTCAAGAAAAGCTCCTGGGTTTTTTAGAAACTTCAACAAGCCACTGGTATTCAGCAAGCGAAAGTTTTTCCTGGCCCGGAGACCCTGGGCTGGAAAGGGTTCAGGTGTATGAATTTCTCGTGATGCAGCTAATACCGGGTGCAAAGGAGTGTGTCGAGGGGGAAAAAAACCCGGGCGAATCAGTACTTATAATAAGAGATTTATCGATCCAGTCAAAGCCAGGATTGTGTATTTATTCCCGTGCTTCCCCGAAAATAAGACCCTGTCTTATATTTTTTTGAACCCTGAAATAAGCGCTTGGCCTAAGCCCAATCAAAAGCCCGATTGGGTTTTTGATCTGGGATGTCTTACTTTGGGGGAAACAGAGTAGATAGATAGATAGATAATGATATAGATAGATAATGATATAGATAGATAGAAGATAGAGAGACAGTAGATAAGATAGATAGATATGATAGATATGATAGATACCGTGTTTCCCCCAAAATAAGACCCTGTCTTATATTTTTTTGAACCCTGAAATAAATGCTTGGCCTTATTGCCATGCACTCAAAAGCCCGATTGGGTTTATTATCAGGGGATGTCTTATTTTGGGGAAAACAGGACAGACAGACAGACAGACAGACAGACAGACAGACAGACAGACAGACAGACAGATAGATAGATAGATACCATGTTTCCCCAAAAATAAGACCCTGTCTTATATTTTTTTGAACCCTGAAATAAATGCTTGGCCTTATTGCCATGCACTCAAAAGCCCGATTGGGCTTATTATCAGAGGATGTCTTATTTTGGAGGAAACAGGATAGAGAGGTAGATAGATGATAAATAGATAGATAGATAGATAGATAGATAGATAGATAGATAGATAGATAGATTATAATAGATACCATGTTTCCCCGATAATAAGACCCTGTCTTATATTTTTTTGAACCCTGAAATAAGCGCTTGGCCTTATTGCCATGTGCTCAAAAGCCCGATTGGGCTTATTATCAGGGGATGTCTTATTTTGGGGGGAAACAGGGTGCATTCTTCCCCCACACCAATTCTCCTGTAAAGGGAGTCCTCGACTTACGACCACAATTGAGCCCGAAACGTCCATTGCTCCTCGATAACAATTGTTAAGTGAGCTCATCCTCGCTTTAAGACCCTCTCTAGCTCTCTCGTGGTTAAGCCAGTCAGCGCAGTCATTAAGTTAGTCACACAGTTGTGAAGTGAATCTGGCTTCCCCTTTGCTCGTCAGAAGGTCGCAAAAGGGGGGGATTCCGTGACACCCCCACCCCCGCCCCAGGGACACTGCGGCCGTCATAAATACGAGTCTGTTGCCAAGCAGGGATCCTGCAATAATTGTGTGAAAAACGGTCCTAAGTCACTTTTTTCAGCGCCGTTGTAGCTTTTGAATGGCCGCTTAAACAAACCGTTGTAAGTTGAGGACTGCCTATATTTTCATTTTCGAGGTGAGGCCCTTTTTCGTCTCTGCAGCGTGGTGTTCTTGCAGCGGATACACGGCTGGGTTCATCGGAAAAATCCAATGCAGACCAATTTTACTGGCGGCCAGGCGTACTTCCTCCAAGCCGTCTGAAAAGATGGCCCCCTTCACACCCGCTCCTTTTCTAAAAAGCACCAACGCTTTTTGCACTCGACTGTTATTTGCACGACTATCCCAGCCAAGGGTGGGAGGAAAGAATCATTTCTTCCACGCGCAGACGTCATCCTTAAAATTTATCTTCAGGGTTTTTTTGTTTTTTTTTGCACAAGGGCCCAGACAGTACAGTTTTACCAAAAGCTTCTGCTTTTTTTTTGGGAATGTAATTTTAAAAGTTTTATTTTTATCAATCGCAAAGATCAGCTCAATTCCCTCAAAGAAATTACACCTCACACTACGCCCACGCACAAAAATAGAGTCACGGTGAGTTTGTACAGACGCAACCGTCGGTTTCCAAATTTCCAACCTCTTTTGGTCATACCTAGTGACAAATTTCCCAGTGCGGAAAATTGAAATAAACAGAACGGAGACGTTTGCTTCCAATCCGAACATTATTCTCTCCTGCTACATTTTTGCAGTGGATCTAGAAAAGCTCTTGTTTTCCCCTCTTTCAAGAGGTGGAGAAAACCACATCTGGCTGGGAGAGAGTTGGCTTTTTTTTTTTTAAACATACTTTTTTTTTTTACAGACCGCTGCGGTGGCGAACTTGGGCCATGCGAAAACTCAAAACCCGTTTGCTTTTTGCACAATAGCTGCGCTCGGTTTGCGGATAAACTGGCACGCCGGGGATGCCATCTGTAACGCAGCCCGTAGCCTCAGTCTCGTTGGATCGCCAACACCAGACCCGTTCTGCCAAGTTGCGTACTGTTGCGAAGCACAGCTGCAGAGACCGGGGGGGGGGGGGAAAGGTGGCAACTACAGTGCAGACGTCCAAGGCAGTGGTGAAATCCAATTTCTTTTTACTGCCGGTTCTGTGGGCGTGGCTTGGTGGGTGTCACAGGGAAAGGATACTGCAAAATCCCCATTCCCTCCCCACTCCTGGGGGAAGGATATTGCAAAATCTCCATTCCCACCCCACTCCTGGGGGGAAGGATGTTGCAAAATCCCCATTCCCTCCCCACTCCTGCAGGAAGGATATTGCAAAATCTCGATTCCCACCCCCACTCCAGGGGAAGGATACTGCAAAATCTCCATTCCCACCCCACTCCAGGGGAAGGATACTGCAAAATCCCCATTCCCTCCCCACTCCTGCAGGAAGGATATTGCAAAATCTCGATTCCCACCCCCACTCCAGGGGAAGGATACTGCAAAATCTCCATTCCCACCCCACTCCAGGGGAAGGATACTGCAAAATCTCCATTCCCTCCCCACTCCAGGGGAAGGATACTGCAAAATCCCCATTCCCTCCCTACTCCAGGGGAAGAGTACTGCAAAATCTCCATTCCCTCCCTACTCCTGGAGAAGGATATTGCAAAATCTCCATTCCCACCCCGCTCTGGGGCCAGCCAGAGGTGGTATTTGCCGGTTCTCCGAACTACTCAAAATTTCCGCTACCGGTTCGCCAGAACCTATCAGAACCTGCTGGATTTCACCCTTGGTCCAAGGGCTTAAAAAAATCTTTCAAGCTTCTCTTGAGCACGCATAGCTTGAAGATCAAATCACCCTACTGGGTAACAACACAACAGATCAAATTCCTCCTTGGCCTCCTTCGGTGTGGTTATTATGATATCAGTCGAGCTGCGAGAGAGGTAATGTTTATCGAAGGAGTTACATCTGGCGGTGGCTGCTGCTGCTGCGTGATGAATTTTGAGTAACCCTATCTGGGGTGATTCAGCTTCCCATTGCCTGCTTACTCAAAATAATTTTGCAAACGTCACAAAAACTCCAGCGCTGTGGCATGTTGTGACTGGTGGGGCACGAAAGCGGAGGAGAGAACGTGGGTTCTGGGATTTGCTTCGAGAAAAGCTTTTCCTGTAGTCATTTCTGCCGAGGGCCAGGCCTGGTCCGCCATCGTCGTCATCTCCACAACCCCGAAAAGTAGATCAGACGCGAGTAGATATCAAATGCCAAGGGAGGGGGGGGGAGGGAAAATGAGGTTTGAAACTCCAGTTTCTGACTGGCGATAGGCGGTAACCTGAGTTGAGGTTGGTTGATTGATCTCAGCAAGTCAAATTGAGTTAGGCTTGGATATTGTTCTCCGCTGGAAGCCCCAAGACATCCGTAGACTAGTTTGGGAAGGGGAAAAAAAAAACCACACACACAAATTATCAAGGTGATATGCCCTTAAAGTGAGGAGTCAAGCTGGACTTGAAGGACAGTTTTATTTTTAGACATGCCCTCTACCTCAATTGTACCTTTAGTACTTCATCCCATTGGCTCTCAGAGCCCATCCTCTGTCTTTAGCCATACCCACATAGCATTCCCCTGGCAGGCATCCATCCCTCTGGCACAGGAACTGAGGGCCTTCTGTGATCCCAGCCAACAGGAGCATACCTAACAGAACATGATTAAATCACCTTATTCTGTTCTTTTTTAAAAAATAATCTTTATTTATATTTTTGGTTAAAAAGAAAAGATTACACAACGTAAAATGACACACAAAGAACAATACAACAATAAACAAGCATACTTCTATGTAGTACCTTAATAAACAAATATTCGGTACTATAACACTATTATAATCTGGAGAAGACAGAACAGCTTATATACCTTAATACATCAATTAGGTCTATCCGACCTCACTTATCTTATATAGTATAAGTTTCTCAATAGATACCATTCCTCATCTAATGTGGGTTATAGTTGCCTCTTTTCTAACCATTTATAAAAATTTTCCCAAGCTATTCTATTCTATTCTATTCTATTCTATTCTATTCTATTCTATTCTATTCTATTCTATTCTACTCTACTCTACTCTACTCTACTCTACTCTACTCTACTCTATAGTCCTATTCCTAATTCCTAATCCTAATCCTAATCCTAATCCTTATTCATTCTACTCTTGCGCACAGTCACTCATGCCCTCGTCACCTCTCGTCTGGACTATTGTAATGCTCTCTACATGGGGCTCCCCTTGAGGTGCACCCGGAGGCTCCAACTGGCGCAGAGTGCGGCCGCGCGGGTGGTTATGGGAGCAACATGGAGCTCCCATGTAACACCTCTCCTGCGCGAGCTGCACTGGCTCCCGGTGGTCTTCCGGGTGCGCTTCAAGGTTCTGGTTACCACCTTTAAAGCGCTCCATGGCTTGGGACCTGGTTACTTACGGGACCGCCTACTACCATTAACAGCCTCCCACCGACCAGTACGCTCCCACAGAGAGGGGCTCCTCCAGGTGCCGTCGGCCAAACAATGTCGGCTGTCGGCCCCTAGGGGGAGAGCCTTCTCTGTGGGGGCACCGACGATCTGGAATGAGCTCCCCCCAGAGATACGGAGGATTCCGGATCTGCGCACCTTCCGCCGCGAGTTGAAGACGCTTTTGTTTCATCAAGCTGGCCTCGCCTAAATCTTCTCCCTTTTAAGTGTAAATTCTAAATTTTAATGGATTTTAAAATATGGGTATTTTAAATTGGGTATTAATTCAGCCAAATTTATTTAATTCATTTTATTCGATTTTAAATTTTGTATATCTATGTGTTTTATTTCATGGCTGTGCACCGCCCTGAGTCCTTCGGGAGTAGGGCGGTATAGAAATTCAATAAATAATAAATAAATAAAATAATACTCTACTCTACTCTACTCTACTCTACTCTACTCTACTCTACTCTACTCTACTCTACTCTACTCTATAGTCCTATTTCTATTCCATTCCTATTCCCTGGGACTGATTTATATATAATAATAGAGTTGGAAGGGACTTTGGAGGTCTTCTAGTCCAACCCCCTGCTTGGGCAGGAAACCCTACACCACTTCAGACAAATGGTTGTCCAACATCTTCTTAAAAACTTCCAGTGTTGGAGCATTCACAACTTCTGGTGGCAAGTTGTTCCACGGGTTAATTGTTCTCACTGTCAGGAAATTTCTCCTTAGTTCTAGGTAGCTTCTCTCCTTGGTTAATGTCCACCCGTTGCTTCTTGTCCTGCAGGCCTTCAGGTGCTTTGGAGAATAGCTTGACTCCCTCTTCTTTGGGGCAGCCCCTGAGATAT
The DNA here is from genome assembly GCF_059756535.1 of Pantherophis guttatus. Taxonomy (NCBI): domain Eukaryota; kingdom Metazoa; phylum Chordata; class Lepidosauria; order Squamata; family Colubridae; genus Pantherophis; species Pantherophis guttatus. The sequence goes on from NC_142077.1 coordinate 4,177,485, forward strand.
TGGACTATCATGTCTCCCCTGGTCCTTCTTTTCATCAGACTAGACATACCCAGTTCCTGCAATCATTCTTCATATGTTTTAGCCTCCAGTCCCCTAATCATCTTGTTGGCTCTTCTCTGCACTCTTTCTAGAGTTTCCACATCTTTTTTATATCGTGGCGACCAAACTGAATGCAGGACGCCAAGTGTGGCCTTACATGACAGGTGGAAATAAACAGGAGACAACTTGGAAAAAAGCAGATACCCCTTCTAGTGCAATGGAGAGGTCTGGATGGTTTATCCGTGGTCACAGTCCCATGTTCCTCCCATGGATCTTGTAATCTGACTCTCCCCACTTGATCCCTGCCCTTTGTTTCGATCGGGACACCGGGTTGAAAGGTAACACTTCGGTTGATTCATTGTTGATCTTCTGTGACTCATTGGTCTGCTATTTATACTACGTGAGTACTATTTATACTACGGGGAGGAACTCTGGATCCAAAACACGTCCTCATTCAATCTCATTGCCAGTCAGAACCAGCAGTACTGAGTGGGTCGGACCAACGGTTTGATCAAGGGAAGCAGCTTCCTTTGAAGATGAGACAGGTTTCTTTAGGCAGGGTATAAATCAACAGTTGAGCATCTAGGACAGGGGTAAAATGCTTGGACCAGTTTGGACCGGTTCTGACGAACCGGTAGCGATGGCAGCACGAAGCTCTGCCCACCCACCTGGTCTTCATTACTTCCTGGTTTTAACCAGGAAGTAACCGATTCTTGTACCCTCTGTGCATGCACAGAAGGGTTTACGTATGCGCAGAGGGTCCGCGGTGAATGCACTTCCAAACCGGTGGGGAAGGTAAGTAGATTTCACCCCGATCCATGATTTATTTATTTATTTATTTATTTATTTAATTTGATTTCTATACCGCCCTACTCCCGAAGGACTCAGGGCGGTGCACAGCCAAACAATAAAATACATACATACAAAATTTAAAAAGTGGAAATTAAAATCAAATTAAATAGTTTTGGCCCAGACAAATTAAAACCCCAATCAATTTAAAACCAATTTTAAAATTTGAATATATAAAATACTAAAAAAATATTAAAAATTAAAAATCTTTTATAAAAGAGGGAGAAAATTAGGCCAGGCCCGCCTGGTGAAATAAAAAGGTCTTTAGAGCGCGGCGGAAGGTGCGCAGATCCGGGATCCTCTGTATCTCCGGGGGGAGCTCGTTCCAGATAGCAGGTGCCCCCACAGAGAAGGCTCTCCCCCTGGGGGCTGCCAGTCGGCATTGTTTGGCCGACGGCACCCGAAGGAGTCCCTCTCTATGAGAGCGTATCAGCCGGTGGGAGGCTATTGGTGGTAACAGGCGGTCCCGTAGATAACCAGGTCCTGAGTCATGGAGTGCTTTAAAGGTGGTAACCAAAACCTTGAAGCGCACCCAGAAGACCACCGGGAGCCAGTGCAGCTTGCGCAGGAGGGGTGTTACATGGGAACGCCATGTCGCTCCCATTACCACCCGCGCGGCCGCATTCTGCGCCAGTTGGTGCCTCCGGATGCTCCTCAAGGGGAGCCCCATGTAGAGATGTAGAGATTACATGATGAATGTAAAACATCCCCCGCTAGGATTTCTTGTAGTAGAGTGGGCGGCTTATAAATATAATAAAACAAAGCCCCGGAAACTCAAAGACGAGCTGGCCGGCGCGCATGCGTGTGCCAGCCACTTGGTCTTCTGCTAGCTGGTCTTCGCGTGCGCCAGGCCAGAATCCAGAAGAGCATCTGGCGATGGCACACATGCCCACAGAGAGAGCTCTGTGTGCCACCTCTGGCACCCGTGCCATAGGTTCGCTATCGCGATTCTAGGCTCTCCTGACTGAGCAGGAGGCTGGACTAGAAGACCTCTAATGTCCCTTCCAACCCTGTTATCCTGATATATATATATATATATATATATATATATATATATATATATATATATATACATATATATATATATATATATATACATATATATATATATATATATATTACAAACTATTCTAAAGATACAAGTTCCAGGTATATTAGTAAAAAAAGAAGCAGACATACTGCGAACTCCGGAACTTAAGATTTTAAAATTTTATTTTATTTTATTTTTAAAAAATTTTTTATTGAAAATTATTAAAAAATACAGAAAAAAAAAAGTATAACAATATGGATAGAATTGCAGAGAGTAATATAATACATGTAGAGTTTTAAAGTACCAATTTTCGCCTAGAGAAAGTACAAACCTCCGTTAAGCCAACTCATCAAAAGAAAGAAAAGTTTATCCAGAAGAAAAAAATTCTCAACTGTCATGCAGTGCTCCTATAAATATTTACCCACGTTCACATTAAGGTTAATATTTTCATTCTTCTTAAGATTTCTTTTTTTTTTTCAGCCAAGCATACCATCTGTCCCAGCTCCTATATAACCCCGAGAATCAGAATCGAGATTTTAAAATTTTAAAAGAATTAAAATTTTATTTTACTAAGCTTTCGTCAGCCATCTGCTGACATCGTCAAAGTATTAAACTACCATTATAGAGATCCCTGCCTTTATATGCCATTAATCAATTTGGCCCTTGCGGGTGTCATAGGGCCTTCCAGCCGTCTCCCACTTGTAATCAGCTGTGTCGTTTTTGCTGTTGTCATGCTGGATGATGGAGGCTTGACTCCCACGATGCCAGCAGATGGCTGACGAAAGCTTAGTAAAATAAAATTTTAATTCTTTTAAAATTTTAAAATCTTAAGTTCTGGAGTTCGCAGTATGTCTGCTTCTTTTAATATATATATATATATATATATTAACTTACATAAACAAATATGTGTGTGTGTGTGTTTTTTTTCCTCTAGCCAGGTTTTTCCTACGTAACCAAGGTTTTTCTGCAGCCCTAGCTCAGTAGAATCATATCCACTCAATTCTGGGCTTTTTTCCTTTCTGGCAGCCAGCAAGTTCTTGCTGCTAGGTGAGAGACTTATATAGATCTATTTCTGGCTTGTTAGCCTTCATCAGTAAGCCACACCCACATCTCATATATCCTCCCTGTAAAGGTACAGTATCTATTTTCTTACTTCTTCGTAGGATTTATGTTTGTTTTTCCTCTAGCCAGGTTTTTCCTACGTAACCAAGGTTTTTCTGCAGCCCCAGCTCAGTAGAATCACATCCACTCGATTCTGGGCTTTTTTCCTTTCTGGCAGCCAGCAAGTTCTTGCTGCTAGGTGAGAGACTTATATAGATCTATTTCTGGCTTGTTAGTCTTCATCAGTAAGCCACACCCACATCTCATATATCCTCCCTGTAAAGGTACAGTATCTATTTTCTTACTTCTTCGTAGGATTTATGTTTGTTTTTCCTCTAGCCAGGTTTTTCCTACGTAACCAAGGTTTTTCTGCAGCCCCAACTCAGTAGAATCACATCCACTCGATTCTGGGCTTTTTTCCTTTCTGGCAGCCAGCAAGTTCTTGCTGCTAGGTGAGAGATTTATATAGATCTAATCCTACGAAGAAGTAAGAAAATAGATACTGTACCTTTACAGGGAGGATATATGAGATGTGGGTGTGGCTTACTGATGAAGTCTAACGAGCCAGAAATAGATCTATATAAAAATATATTTCGTTGATGAAGAAATAAAGGCATGAATGCGACTGCTTGAGGGCTCCTGGATTGTAGCTGAAAGGCGAAAGGGATGCAGTATGCTCCCTCCCACGTGTTGGGCTAGACCAGGTGCCTCGATAGAAAAACACTTCATATATATATTAATATATGATAATGACTGCTTAAAACAGCCGGCCAGATTACGTGCTGCTTTGTTCAATTTGCGGCTGGTTCTGTTCCTCTCTAACCAGAAAGCACAGCATGTGGTTTCTCGTTTCGTTAGCCTGGTACTCCTTGAGTGTGTCCTAGACACAGGGGAACCAGTGGGCCACAAAATGCTTGTGTGTATGTATGTTTGTTTGTGTGTGTGTGTGTCTTTGTGTGTGTTATAAAAATCTGGCGCTCACATGCAGGCCCTGATCTCCCGAACGTCCATGAACTCCGCTTCCTCCCTCAAAAGACGGGGACTCGTTGCTGCAAACGAAGGGAGATTATTTCGGAAGGAGGATTTGCAGGGCCGGATGCCCCGCGAGGGATTTTGGCAGAGGACGCAGAGGTCCTGACCCGTCAGGGGTTCGTGGCGATGTCGCTCCGCATCAGTGCCCCTGTCGTTTGAGGCTGGGCCGCCTGTCGCGCTGCACCAGTCATTCATGGCTGATAGCAGAATTCAAAGTGATGTGTTCGGTTGGCTCCACGACGTGCAGGATAAGATGGTCTTTTGGGGAGAGAGGAGCGTGGACAGGTGAATCCGTGCTTTCCTAAAAGAGACCTGGGTGTTCTTTTCTGCAGGTCATCACAGGTGGAATGAAACTTGACAGGTAGTCAGGGGTGACATGACAGCAGTCTTCCAATATCTCAGGGGCTGCCACAAAGAAGAGAGGGAGTCCAGCTATTCTCCAAAGCACCAGAAGGCAGGACAAGATGCAATGGGTGGAAACTAATCAAGGAGAGAAGCAACCTGGAACTAAGGAGAAATCTCCTGAAGAAGGAGAGGGCAAAAGTTGGCTTGAAACTCAACATTAAGAAAACTGAGATCATGGCATCTGGCCCTCTGGCAAATAAATGGGGAAGAAATGGAGGTCGTGACAGATTTTATTTTCCTGGGCTCCAAGATCACCGCAGATGGGGACTGTAGCCAAGAAATTAAAAGATGCTTGCTCCTGGGGAGGAAAGCCATGGCAAAGCTAGACAGCCTACTAAAAAGCAGAGACATCACCCTGCCAACAAAAGAGCGTATAGTCAAGGCGATGGTTTTCCCAGTTGCAATGGATGGCTGTGAAAGTTGGACCATAAGGAAGGCTGAGGGCCAAAGGATGGAGGCCTTTGAACTCTGGTGCTGGAGAAGACTCCTGCGAGTCCCTTGGACTGCAAGGCCATCCAACCGGTCAGTCCCAGAGGAGATCAACCCTGACTGCTCTCTAGAAGGCCAGATCCTGAAGATGGAACTCAAATCCTTTGGCCGCCTAATGAGAAGGAAGGACTCCCTGGAGAAGAGCCTCATGCTGGGAACGATGGAGGGCAAAAGAAGAAGAAGGGGACGGCAGAGAAGGAGGTGGCTGGATGGAGTCACTGAAGCAATGGGTGAGAGTTTAAGTGGACTCCAGAGGATGGTAGAGGACAGGAAAGCTTGGAGGAACATTGTCCATGGGGTCGTGATGAGTCGGACACGACTTTGCGACTAACAACAACAACAAAGGAAAAATCTGTATTTTATTAGCTGCCTCCTTTCTGTCATTCTCAGCATGGCCTCTTTCTGTTTTTCCTCTGATATCCTTTTTTTTTTTTTTTTGGTCTGCAGTATCCCATTTTTCTCTCCCCACCTCCGCCTGCACAGGAAAGGGATGTGCTATTTTTGCCAGATTCTTTTCAGGGTTCATGTACTGGCCAATGGGTTATTGTTGATTTTTTTGCCTTCTGCCCCCCACCTCACCCCACCCCTCTCAGTCCATATCCTGCTTTTGCAGGTCAGCTTCCAATATGGAGACAGCAGGAGAGGTCTTTTGGCCTGTGGGCTCGTGGAACGCCGCGCGCTTGGATGAAAACCCATCTGAAAAAGAAGGAGGGAAAATTCGGGCCTTGCTGGAACAGATTGATAACAACTAGGGAAAGAAAAACAAGCGAGGGAAGCAGAGCCACGCCAGAAAAAAAAATAAAATTACAGACAGACACCATTTTAAAAACCTGGGGCCCTTCTGATGGGACCCAGTGGATGTGCTGTCAAACATTGTCAAACTATTCACTAAGTCTGCGTTACTATTAATCATCTCATCGTTCCTATCATCCATTTCCTCCCACTTATGACTGCACGACTTTAACTTTGTTGCTTGTATCCTTACGATTTATATTGATATTGTTTCCTAGTATGATTCGATTGCTTATTTGTTCCCTATGACTATCATTAAGTGTTATGATCCTTGACGAATGTATCTTGTCTTTTTATGTACACTGAGAGCGGGTGCACCAAAGACAAATTCCTTGTGTGTCCAATCACACTTGGCCAATAAAGAATTCTATTCTATTCTATTCTATTCTATTCTATTCTATTCTATTCTATTCTATTCTATTCTACTCTACTCTACTCTACTCTACTCTACTCTACTCTACTCTACTCTACTTATTGCATTCTCTGTTCCATTCCACTCCACTCCACTCCACTCCACTCCACTCCACTCCACTCCACTCCACTCCACTCCACTCTACTCTACTCTACTCTACTCTACTCTATTCTACTCTACTCTACTTATTGCATTCTCTGTTCCATTCCATTCCATTTCATTCCATTCCACTCCACTCCACTCCACTCCACTCCACTCCACTCCACTCCACTCCACTCCACTCCACTCCACTCCACTCCACTCTACTCTACTCTACTCTACTCTACTCTACTCTATTCTACTCTACTCTACTTATTGCATTCTCTGTTCCATTCCATTCCACTCCATTCCACTCCACTCCACTCCACTCCACTCCACTCCACTCCACTCCACTCTATTCTATTCTATTCTATTCTATTCTATTCTATTCTATTCTACTCTACTCTACTCTACTCTACTCTATTCTACTCTACTTATTGCATTCTCCGTTCCGTTCCGTTCCGTTCCATTCCATTCCATTCCATTCCATTCCATTCTATTCTATTCTATTCTATTCTATTCTATTCTATTCTATTCTATTCTATTCTATTCTATTCTATTCTATTCTATTCTATTCTATTCTGTAAGAGTTGATCTTAAACCCACTGCCTGGATCTGAAAGGAAAGGAGCAGAGCTGCTGCTCAAAGAGTATCTAACTTCTGGGCATCATCCAAAAATCATCCCAGTCACGTTGACAGAGGAAGAGGAGGACACCAGACAGTGATATTTTACAGACTCCTGAGGTCTAACAACACCCCCCGTCGTGGTGCTCCCAGCATGAGTAGAATTGTTGACAAGATTGGCCCCAAGCTATTAAGAGCAATTGGGGGCATGGATGTGTTGTTTGGAGAGGAATTTGGTGCAGAGAGAAACATGTCAAAAAAGGACCAGGGGTGACAGGATAGCAGTCCTCCAATATTTGAGGGGCTGCCACAAGGAAGAAGGGGTCAACCTATTCTCCAAAGCCCCTTTGTAACCTATGACTTATCATTAAGTGTTGTACCTTATGATTTTTGACAAATGTCTCTTTTCTTTTTATGTTCACTGAGAGCGTATGCACCGAAGACCAATTCCTTGTGTTTCCAATCACGCTTGGCCAATAAAGAATTCTATTCTATTCGGAAGGCAGGACAAGAAGCAACGGGTGGAAAGTAACCAAGGAGAGAAGCAACCTGGAACTAAGGAGAAATTTCCCGACACTTAGAACAATTAATCAGTGGAACAAGTTTCCTCCAGAAGTTGTGAATGCTCCAACACTGGAGACTTTTAAGAAGAGATTGGACAATCTGGAATGGTATATAGCAGGGGTCTGCAACCTTAAACACTCAAAGAGCCATTTGGACCCGTTTCCCACAGAAAAGAAAACACCGGGAGCCACAAAACCCTTCCCGTGCCTGACTATTTTCTGAGCGGCCACAAAACTAGCATATGTAGTTGAATTAAATGTTCTGTTTTCTTCTGAAACTTTTCTTTTCTTGGCTTTATCCATGGTTGGCCTACCGGGAGTCGAAAAGCTCAATAAATCGCGTGCTGGCTGGTGTCGCACATTGGCGGTTGTGACTCATATTTTGAGCGACAGGGAGCCGCAGCAGAGGGATGAAAGAGCCACATGCGGCTCCAGAGCCATAGGTTGCTGACTCCTGTATATAGGGTCTCTTGCTTGAGCAGGGAAGTTGGATCAGAAGACCTCCAAGGTCCCTTCCGACTTTGCTATTCTGTTAAGTCCTTCCACCATCCTTCCACTAACCAGGCTCTTTCTTGCTCTGCCCTCTCCTTTTATAAGCAAAGGATGCAGGATTTGGTTCCCTGCCAATAAGAGTCCACCCAAGTCTTTGCTTTGAAGGGAAACAGAGACACACACACACACACACACACCGGGAAAGATAAATAATTGAGGATGGTCTTCTCGAAGTCTCTCTGATGAACCAAACCATTGTTGCCTTCCGGGATTTCCAGAGGTTGGGAATCATTTTTGGGGACGCTTCAGCATGTATTGAAGGAGTCCAGGAGATATCCCCGACATCATCCGATGGGACAGAAGAAGTCTTCTATAAACTTTGGGAAAAAGAAAACATTTGCAGTGCTGGTGCAGTCAGTTTCAAATGTGCAATTAATAGACCATTCAGAAAAATCCCAGTACTGTAGTTGTGAGGATTGTAATATGTTACATCATCATAATCACCATCTTATTCTTCGATGCTCTTGTGGTTTATTCCAAGCACTATCAATGGACGGTGGTAGCTGAATTGCAGTTATTATCATTAGTGGTTTTTAAAAAGGAGTTGATTTAGAGTTGTTCTTCAGAAGCGAGCCCCGAGAAATCAGAATAGAATTCATGTCTCCGATCCTTATCCTAGGCAAGTCCACTGAGAAATACTGCAATCAGTTTTGGGCGCCACGATGTCAAAAAGATGTGGAGACTCTAGAAAGAGTGCAGAGAAGAGCAGCAAAGAGGTTTAGGGGGCTGGAGGCTAAAACATATGAAGAACGGTTGCAGGAACTGGGGATGTCTAGTTTAATGAAAAGAAGGACTAGGGGAGACATGATAGCAGTGTTCCAGTATCTCAGGGGCTGCCCCAAAGAAGAGGGAGTCAAGCTATTCTCCAAAGCACCTGAGGGCAGGACAAGAAGCAACCGATGGAAACTCATCAAGGAGAGAAGCAACTTAGAACTAAGGAGGAATTTCCTGACAGTTAAAACAACTGATCAGTGGAACAACTTGCCACCAGAAGTTGTGAATGCTCCAACACTGGAAGTTTTTAAGATGATGTTGGATAACCATTTGTCTGAAGTGGTGTAGGGTTTCCTGCCTAAGCAGGGGGTTGGACTAGAAGACCTCCAAGGTCCCTTCCAACTTTGTTATTATATATAAATCAGTCCTAGGGAATAGGAATATGGAATGGAATGGAATGGAATGGAATGGAATGGAATGGAATGGAATAGAATAGAATAGAATAGAATAGAATAGAATAGAATAGAATAGAATAGAATAGAATAGAATAGAATTCTTTATTGGCCAAGTGTGATTGGACATACAAGGTGCATAAGCACTTAGTGTACATAGAAGTGATAAATCAGGATCATAATTATAACATACCATCATCATAAATCGCAAGATACAGCACTCAGTGGTAAGTCATAGGATACTAAATAAGCAATCAGCATCAATCCTAATAGGATACTAATTAAAAGCAATCCACATAAATGATAAGATACAAACAACCAAGTGATAGTCGTAAGAAGCTAAGGAAATAGGAAAGATGAGAAGGATAATAGTCATACAGCCTTGCTAGGTGATTTGACATCCCAGACTCAGGGCATAAGAGAGAGTTGTGGGGATTAGTGGTTTAGCAGACTGATGGCATTGGGGGCGGGGGAGAAACTTACCCCCTTAACCCTCATCCCCAGCATGGATTTAACTTTTATAGGTTTGCAATCTTCTATCCTTCCCCTTAACGGGACGCAGTGGCTCAGTGGCTAAGATGCTGAGCTTGTCGATCGAAAGGTCGGCAGTCCAGCGGTTCGAATCCCTAGCGCCGCATAACGGGGTGAGCTCCCGTTCCTTCTCCCAGCTTCTGCCAATTTAGCAGTTTTAAAACACGTAAAAAAATGCAAGTAGAAGAATAGGGACCCCCTTTGGTGGGAAGGGAACAGCGTTTCCGTGCGCCTTTGGCGTTGAGTCATGCCGGCCACATGATCACAGAGATGTTTTCGGACAGCGCTGGCTCTTCGGCTTTGAAACGGAGATGAGCGCCGCCCCCTAGAGTCAGGAACGACTAGCGCATAGGTGCGAGGGGAACCTTTACCTTATCCTTCCCCTTGCGTTTTGCAAAGAAAAACCAGCCCTCAAACCTGCAATCTAACGCCACCAGCCCCTTTGCAACATCTTGGGTTTTTTAAAAAAAATATATCTTAAAATCCTCCTTTGCTTTATCTTCTTAGTTTGGCGTCTGTCAAAGGAGCCCATCGCTTCATTAAAACCTCGCAACATGTGCGGATGGACCTACGAAGTTCGGGTAGCATCCAAACTTTGGGAAGCTAGCCATGACCTCTCTCTCTCTCTCTCTCTCTCTCTCTCTCTCTCTCTCTCTCTCTCTCTCTCTCTCTCTCTCTCTCTCTCCCCCCCCCCCCACTCCACGCCCCAAACACACACGCAAACACACTTCAGTAGCAGGATAAAGTAGGAATCTGGAGAGCCTCCAGTAGGTTTGGAAAGGGGGATTGTGAAACGGGCAAGCAGCCGGATGGATTCCTTCGGAGGAATTCCTCCATCTCGGCCTCCAAATAACTTATTCCCTGGGATGGTCTCCAGCAAAAGACGGCAGCTAAGTCATCATGCCCGGATCTGCTGCTGAGAAACGGGGGGTATCCAAGCACGTTCGTTCATGGAAGGAAGCTTCGGCGGAAGAGGAGGAGAAGGAAGGCATGTCGTGAAAGATGCTGTCAGGAGCATCTCTGCAACTATCGCTGATAGGAAGAATTGTTGTTAGTTGCGAAGTCGTGTCTGACCCATCGTGACCCCATGGACCACGTTCCTCCAGGCCTTCCTGTCCTCTACCATCCTCTGGAGTCCATTTAAGTTCATGCCGACTGCTTCGGTGACTCCATCCAGCCACCTCGTTCTCTGCCGTCCCCTTCTTCTTTTGCCCTCAATCGTTCCCAGCATTCGGCTCTTCTCCAGGGAGTCCTTCCTTCTCATTAGGTGGCCAAAGCATTTGAGATCCTCTTCAGGATCTGGCCTTCTAGAGAGCAGTCAGGGTTGATCTCCTCTAGGACTGACCGGTTGGGTTGCCTTGTAGTCCAAGGGACTCGCAGGAGTCTTCTCCAGCACCAGAGTTCAAAGGCCTCCATTCTTTGGCCCTCAGCCTTCCTTATGGTCCAACTTTCACAGCCATATGTTGCAACTGGGAAAACCATTGCCTTGACTATACGCTCTTTTGTTGGCAGGGTGATGTCTCAGCTTTTTAGAATGCTGTCTAACATTGCCATAGCTTTCCTCCCCAGGAGCAAGCGTCTTTTAATTTCTTGGCTGCAGTCCCCATCAACTTTCACAACCAGTCATTGCAACTGGGAAGAATAGCCACTATAAAAATGAATAGTTTGCCGAGATTATTATTATTATTGTTCCAAACAATCCCAATAAAGCTGGGGTGAAAAAATGAGGAGTTAAATAAAACAATGTTAAAATATATCTGGCAAGGGAAAAAAGCAAGAATAAGAATGAAAATGTTACAAGATTCTAAAAACAAAGAGGGGGTTTAGGTTGCCAGACTAGGAGCTATAATACCAGGCCTCTGTACTTAACATGGGTGAACGAATGGATAAATTTGAGGTATAGACGATTATTGATTTTGGAGGGACATGATTTGCAACTGGGGTAGCAGACCGTTTTACGGTATGGGGAAAACAAAATACATAGGATATTTTCAAGGACATTGTATTAGAAATGCTTTCCTGTTAGTATGAGCACAAAATGAAAGCAAAACATGAGATGAAAATACCAAGTCTGGCTTTCCACGATGGAGGCACAGATGCATCCGAACGTTGTCAACATGGAAATTTTTTTACAAAGAATAGAATAGAATAGAATAGAATAGAATAGAATAGAATAGAATAGAATAGAATAGAATAGAATGGAATAATTTTATTTCTATACCGCCCTCCTCTCGAAGGACCCAGGGTGGTGTACAGCCTATTAAAAACACAAGACAACATCAGTTAAAACAGTTTAAAATTATTAAATGAATTCGGCTTTTTCATTCAAAATATAAAGATATTTTGAATGAAAAAGGGGAACTTCAAACCAAGCAAGAATTGAAAGATGCTGTCGGGAGGGAAAAGGTGGGAATCTGGCAGCAGGAAGAAGCACTTCTCTGGCGGGGGTCCATTTTGAATCAGCTCAGCAGGGTCTGATTTGCTTAGAGGCGGATGAGGGACCACCAGGAGAGCCCAGGAGGTATAAGTTTTTTTAAAAAAAAACATCCCAGAGGATGCAATGCAAATTTCTTCTGTATTGTTGCTCAGAAAACTAGAAAGGCGCGGCTGTGTTATGTTAGAGTTGGGCTTTTTTAAGAACAAAGGATAAACTTATTGACGCTTATGTATTTTCCGAGTTCTCCTATCAAATGCAAAGCAGAGATCCTTTCCTTCAGGGTCTGCTGCTTTGCATGTGCTGAAGTTCAAAACTGGCTTTTTCCACCCGCCTCCCCCTCCTAAGTTCTTTATTTTCATACCAAAATTCCCTGGGGCTGAGTCAAGGACAACATTATTATCTTCAGGGTTTTTTTTTCCCCCTCTTAAATGGAAGGACTGTAATAATCGGAGCCTTTTCCCTGCCAATAAATCAGTAGCATTGTCCTTTCTGCAGATTCTGGATATGCATTTCTTCTTGTTGCTGTTGCTACCAGTATGAACTTTAAAGGAGACTCTGTTTGTGATGGATCTAGCCCAATAACTCGCAAGACGAATTCTCTTTCTTAATTAAATTCCTTTATTGCGTGCCTAGATAAATCCTAGGCCTTATGTAGCCAGAGGTCACTGACCTTGGACCTTTCTCTTTCAGGTACACATCTGGAACTGCTAGAACACCTCGTGGAGTGGGCTATTACACCCAGGAGGAGGGGCTAGGAGGTAAGGAGTGGCTATGGGAGTGATGGGGTATGTGGTTGGTTAATCCTTACAGAGCTGTGTGCCCAGGGTGGCAATACAGTTAGGCATTTACCATGACAGACTCCGAGAGCAGAGATAAGTAGAGATAAGAGATAAGTTCTTTGGAAAATAGCTTGACCCCCCTCCTTTCTGTGGCAGCCCCTCAAATATTGGAAGACTGCTATCGGGTCTCCCTTGGTCCTTCTTTGAAGACATTTCACTTCTCTATCCAAGAAGCTTCCTCAGCTCTTTTCTCCTTCAGCTGAAGAAGCTTCTTGGATGAGAAGCGAAACGTCTTCAAAGAAAAACAAGGAAGTCCAGTTGCCTCTTGGAAAAAAAAAAAAGCACCTTTTGGGATAAGAGCTGTTCATTTGCCGTCCACTTTAAGAGTTGGTGGGCTCACGTTTATTGCAGAGGCTGAAGCAGAGAGCAGATAAGTTATCTGGCCCAAAAACTGATTCCTGCGCTCAGGTCCAGAGGGATCAGCTAGCCAGGTGATTCCTTCCAGGTAACTGGAATGCCAGGATATAAACTACATTTAAGCCAGATTGCTAGAGTGATGAAAAAGGAGAAAAGCAGGTTGGGAGCATATCCAACCCAGCTGGTTTTTGCAAATAGACTCAAAAGGCAGACCCAAGACTGAAGAAGGTGAATTTGGGGACAGCGTAAGTCATCGTGCTTTTGGTCTCCTTCCCAGATTCCAGGCAATAAACGATGCTGCATTCCGGAAACTGTGGCCCAGCCAAGCCGGTGTTTCTGCATTGTTTATTCCTTAGGGTGTGCTCCAGTGTGCTCCCCCTCCGTCCTCAACGCTGCCATTTAACAAAGACTTCTTTGAAGGTGATTTCCTTCTCCCAAGGGATCTTCTGCTTTAAGGGGAAGGGGCTGTGGCAACCCCCATTTGGCTGGATTGGGATAAGTGGCAACGGCCAACTCGTCATGGCCGACTCAACATAGCCAACCTGCCATGGGACAATTTAGCAATTCAGTTGAATTATTTAAAATAGATCAAAACATATCTTAACTTTGGTCATTCGCATTTCATTCTGTCCCTCCTTTGGCATCCTTTCTTTAATGATTCTATCTCACCATTTCTTTGATATTAATGTAACTTTTGTCCTGCAGTGAGTTGGCCGTGATGACTTGGCTGTGGCGAGTTGGATGTGGTGGGTTGGCCGTGGTGAGTTGGCCGTGATGATTTGGCCATGATGAGTTGGCTGTGGCGAGTTGGCCGTGGCGAGTTGGCCATGGTGGTTGGCCATGGTGAGTTGGCCATGATGACTTGGCTGTGGCGAGTTGGCCGTGGCGAGTTGGCCGTGATGAGTTGGCTGTGGTGAGTTGGCCATGGCGAGTTGGCCCTGATGAGTTGGCCGTAAGTTGGCCATGGTGAGTTGGCCGTGGTGAGTTGGCCATGATGAGTTGGCTGTGATGAGTTGATGAGTTGGCCGTGGCGAGTTGGCCATGATCAGTTGGCAGTGGCAAGTTGACCATGGTGAATTGGCCATGGTGAGTTGGCCATGGTGAGTTGGCCGTGGCGAGTTGGCCATGGTGAGTTGGCCACAGCAAATTGTCATAGACTCCATTTGGGAAGGAGGAAAAAGTAGACGAAGCTACTAAAAGGGAAGCTGGAGAAATGTGAACGTTTGCCAGTTTTCACTTAAACCGATTTGATTTACGGCTTCTGGGCCCGGAGTTCCTTGGAGTGATGATCGCACCTAGAGAGTTGAGGGGAGAGAAGCAAAATGCATCCAGTTAGGGTGCATGAACCAAATATGGCTCGGGTGTCACATTCTTTACAAATCTCTCCGGTTCCATTGCATGGACAAATAAGGGCTGTGGATTTCCAAGGTCAGAAGGGGAGGCTTCGTAGGAAGAAGACAAATCAAAGAACGAATGCCGATTTAGCTAAGTCAAGAAAATTGCACCTTTCAACATCCTCGTGTTCTTTGCATTTTCTAAAAGCCGAGCCAGATTCAATATTTACCCAAGATGCTGGGGAGAAAAGCCATCTGCAGCTGGAATCTCCTCCATTCTTTGTTGAGTGAAATGTGCAGCAGGTCACAGTCCTTCAGTCCCATTTCACTGTTTAATGTTTTTTTGGCAATGATTGTCAGATTATTAAAGGAGCAAACAGGAAGCCCATTGGGAGGTCTGGGAGACAAATTCAGGATGTCGTGGAAGAATTACGAAAGAAGCAAGAAAGACCCTTTGTTCTAAATGTTTCCCTTTTAGTTCCCTTGTTTAAGACAGACTTAATGTTGGGCAGATCTTCTAAACGGAAGACAAAGCTCTATGATTGTTGTTGGGGGAAGGGAAGGGAAGGGGAAGGGAAGGGAAGGGAAGGGGAAGGAAGGAAGGAAGGAAGGAAGGAAGGAAGGAAGGAAGGAAGGAAGGAAGGAAGGAAAGAAAGAAAGAAGGAAAGAAACAGGAAGAAGGAAGAAGGATGATAGAGGAAAGGGAGGGAAGGAAGGAGGGAGGGAAGGAAGGAAGGAAGGAAGGAAAGAAACAGGAAGGAGGAAGAAGGATGATAGAGGAAAGGGAAGGAAGGAGGGAAGGAAGGAAGGAAGGAAGGAAGGAAGGAAGGAAACAGAGCAGGGGTGAGATCCAGCAGATTCTGACAGGTTCTGGAGAACCGGTAGCAGAAATTTTCAGTAGTTAGGAGAACCAGCAAATACCACCACTGGCTGGTCCCAGAGTGGGGTGGGGATGGAGATTTTGCAGTATCCTTCCTCCAGGAGTGAGGAGGGAATGGAGATTTTGTAGTATCCTTCCCCTGGAGTGGGGTGGGAATGGAGATTTCGCAGTATCCTTCCTCTGGAGTGGGGTGGGAATGGAGATTTTGCAATATCCTTCCCCTGGAGTGGGGTGGGAATGGAGATTTTGCAGTATCCTTCCTCTGGAGTGGGGTGGGAATGGAGATTTGCAGTATCCTTCCCCCAGGAATGGGTTGGAATGGAGATTTTGCAGTATCCTTCCTCTGGAGTGGGGTGGGAATGGAGATTTTGCAGTATCCTTCCTCTGGAGTGAGGTGGGAATGGAGATTTTGCGGTATCCTTCCCCTGGAGTAAGATAGGAATGGAGATTTTGCAGTATCTTTCCTCTGGAGTGGGGTGGAAATGGAGATTTTGCAGTATCCTTTCCCTGCCATGCCTGCCACGCCATGCCACGCCCACCAAGCCACAGCCACAGAACTGGTAGTAAAAAAATTTAATTCCACCACTGAAACAGAGGTAAGAGGAAGAAGTATGATAGAGGGAAGGGAAGGGAAGGGAAGGGAGGGAGGAAAGAAAAAGAAAGAAAGAAAGAAAGAAAGAAAGAAAGAAAGAAAGAAAGAAAGAAAGATGGGAACGAGAGGAAGGAAGGAAAGAAAGGAGAGACAGAGAGAAAAAAATTGGGAAATGTCATAGTTTTTAACTGATCCTCCTCCTCCTGCTTCCCCTTCTCTCTTCTTTTCCCTTCTCTTCCCTTCCTCCTGGCCTAGCAGTAGATATGGTGGTACTTCCTCAGTATGCAAAGCGACCTCTTGCCAGTCACAACACAGGTGCCAACAACAGCTTTGACAAAGAAACCCACTCAGGCTCCAACCCAGCGAAAACAACCTCAAGAAAGAAATCGGGGGTATTTGAATCACCCAGACAGACAACCGTCATTTGAAAAAGAAATGTCGCTCACTGGAATTCTGAGGTTAGGAATTTAGTCTTTAGTTTGTATTCTTTAATCAATCTGACTCATGGTTGGATTAGTTGCTACTACTCAGTTTCCAGCCTTGAGGATCCTTTACCATCAGGCCAGGCTGGCTGGGGTGTCTCTTTTTAAAATTTAACTCTTCACACTAACAACGTTTCCTGCTAAAATTAGGACAAGCTGAGCTGGATTTTCTCTCAAACCAGGGGTCGGCAACCTTAAACACTCAAAGAGCCGCAAAGGTCCTAACCGGAAGCCCCCCATTCAATTCTGGAGCTGACCGGAAGTCCCACCATAGAGTCTCCTCCTAGCATAGCGTCTTTTCCTCTACCTATCCTAACCAAAAGCCCTATTAATTGTGGAGCCGACCAGCGACAGGGAGCCGCAGCAGACGGGTGAAAGAGCCACATGCGGCTCCAGAGCCACGCGGGTTGCTGACTCCTGCCCCAAATCATTTTGCTTAAGATTTTTTCCCCCCGACGCACGAAGAAGCTAACTTTGCTCTTTTACCAACGTCGCTCTTCATTTTTACTCTTCTGGTAGATGCTTCTCTTCAAGAACTGAAAATTCAATTTTTTTTCACTAAGTCAGTCTTCGGAGCTCTCTTGGGGAAGGCAAGCTTGAGCAACGGAAAGGGTGGTTCAGTTTCTCGGACAGTCCAAAGGTCCCGATACTGAGGCTGGGCTGTGTTCTGACCTCGGCTTCCCCAGCAGCACGAAGCCGAGTCCTCATCCCGATAAACCTTTTTATTTAATTTACAGCGAATTCCTCTCCAGAAAAGTCTTTCCTCTCCCACAGTCTTTCAAGATAGTTCACAATTACCGACCTTGATCAAGCTTGGAGAGTGGCCAGGTCGATATTGTTCAGATGCCGCAATACTTGGCAAGAATGCAGGAATGAACTCGTTGTCTCCTGCAAACTCCACTCCCCTTTCGCTCCTCTTTTATCCCCTCTGG
>NC_142077.1:5910000-5932500 GCF_059756535.1 Pantherophis guttatus
TTTAAGCCTGGCGGACTTCAACTCCCAGAATTCCCCAGCCAGCGAAGTTGAAGTCCTCCAGGGTTAAAGTGCCCAAGGTTGGAGACCCCTGCCCTAGACCACTCTGAGATTGGACAACCCCAGTTGATCAGCTTGGTCGATGGGTGGGAGGCGATACCAGATAGCATCAGAGGTGGGGGCATCGCATACTGTAACAACCGGTTCGCCCAGAACCGAAAATGTGAGCACATGCCACACGGCATCGAAAAAAACAGAGATTCTATAGGACGGGATAGCGCCAGGGCAGGTGGGCAGGCCCAGCTGCTGGTCGGAACTAACCGGTTTGCCCGAACCGTCAGCAGCCCACCTCCGGATAGCATTCTCTTGAATCCTCTACGTTCCTTTTTTATTTTGCAAAATCCTGGGAGTTGAAGTCCTCCAGGCTTAAAGTGGCCAAGGTTGGAGACCCCTGCCCTAGACCTCTCTGAGATTGGACAACCCCAGTTGATCAGCTTGGTCGATGGGTGGGAGGCGATGCCAGATAGCATCAGAGGGGGGGGGCGTCGCATACTGTAACAACCGGTTCGCCGAGAACCAAAAATGTGAACGCATGCCACTCGGCATCGAAAAAAAACGGAGATTCTATAGGACGGGATAGCGCCAGGGCAGGTGGGCAGGCCCAGCTGCTGGTCGGAACTAACCGGTTTGCCCGAACCGTCAGCAGCCCACCTCCGGATAGCATTCTCTTGAATCCTCTACGTTCCTTTTTTATTTTGCAAAATCCTGGGAGTTGAAGTCCTCCAGGCTTAAAGTGCCCAAGGTTGGAGACCCTGCCCTAGACCTCTCTGAGATTGGACAACCCCAGTTGATCAGCTTGGTCGATGGGTGGGAGGCGATGCCAGATAGCATCAGAGGGGGGGGGGGCGTCGCATACTGTAACAACCGGTTCGCCCAGAACCAAAAATGTGAACGCATGCCACTCGGCATTGAAAAAAAACGGAGATTCTATAGGACGGGATAGCGCCAGGGCAGGTGGGCAGGCCCAGCTGCTGGTCGGAACTAACCGGTTCGCCCGAACCGTCAGCAGCCCACTTCCGGATAGCATTCTCTTGAATCCTCTACATTCCTTTTTTTTTTTAATTTTGGAAAAAAGGAACTCTGTTTCCTAAAGGAGCCCGGACAGCTCCATGTTTCGTTCCACATCTGTGATTTTTATTTTTAAAATGCCCCGCAGGGAGGAGGCATGCCCGGTCTCTGTAAAAGACCCCCCATTCCACCCACCCACCCCTTTTGCAACCTAAGTACGGATTCCACCAGGCTGCGATGGGGCAAAGAATATCTCATCATCATCTCCTCCTGAGCTGTTAAGATGCTGACCTCCCGTTTCCCCTTCCTTCCAAGGCTCATGGCTGGAACAGCCTCCCTTCATTCTGGGAAACGATCCAGCTTTAACTCAGCGGAGGTCAAACATCTCCTGGCAAGGAAAACAGGCTACAGGAAGCTGGGTGGGGAAGGAGGCTGGAAGGGGGAGGAAGGGGGTGGGTAGTAGTTGTTGCAGTTGTCAAGAGACCGCCAGAGTTTTATGTTTCCAAGTCTCAGCAGGCCTCTAGCTTTCTGCTCTATTAAACCTTCCCAAGTCCTGTCCTCGCTCTTAAGAACTCGTGGGTCCTTATGAAATCAGGAGATTTCATCGGGAACTTAAATCCTAAAGCCTCATCTCCCTGCGACAGCGGTCTTCCAGTATTTGAGGGGCGGTCACAGAAAAGAGGGCGAGGGGACAACCTACTCTCCAAAGAACCCCCAGGGCAGAAAACAGAATAACAGAGTCGGAAGGGACCTTGGAGGTCTTCTAGTCCAACCCCCTGCTTAGGCAGGAAACCCTACACCACTTCAGACAAATGGTTATCCAAACATCTTCTTAAAAACTTCCAGTGTTGGAGCATTCACAGCTTCTGGTGGCAAGTTGTTCCACTGGTTATTTGTTCTCACTGTCAGGAAATTTCTCCTTAGTTCTAAGTTGCTTCTCTCCTTGGTTAGTTTCCACCCGTTGCTTCTTGTCCTGCCTTCAGGGGCTTTGGAGAATAGCTTGACTCCCTCTTTTTTGGGGCAGCCCCTGAGATATTGGAAGTTTTTAAGAAGAGGTTGGATAACCATTTGTCTGAAGTGGTGTAGGGTTTCCTGCCAAAGCAGGGGGTTGGACTAGAAGACCTCCAAGGTCCCTTCCAACTCCTATTCTATTCTATTCTATTCTATTCTATTCTATTCCTATTCTATTCTTTCTATTCTATTCTATTCTACTCTACTCTACTCTACTCTACTCTACTCTACTCTACTCTATTCTATTCTATTCTATTCTATTCTATTCTATTCTATTCTTTCTATTCTATTCTATTCTACTCTACTCTACTCTATTCTATTTTATTCTATTCTATTCTATTCTATTCTATTCCATTCCATATTTTCTATTCTATTCTATTCTATTCTATTCTATTCTATTCTATTCTATTCTATTCTATTCTATTCTATTCCATTCCATATTTTCTATTCTATTCTATTCTATTCTATTCTATTCCTATTCTATTCTTTCTATTCTATTCTATTCTACTCTACTCTACTCTACTCTACTCTACTCTACTCTACTCTACTCTATTCTATTCTATTCTATTCTATTCTATTCTATTCTATTCTTTCTATTCTATTCTATTCTATTCCATTCCATATTTTCTATTCTATTCTATTCTATTCTATTCTATTCTATTCTATTCTATTCTATTCTATTCCATTCCATATTTTCTATTCTATTCTATTCTATTCTATTCTATTCTACTCTACTCTACTCTACTCTACTCTACTCTACTCTACTCTACTCTACTCTATTCTATTCTATTCCATTCCATATTTTCTATTCTATTCTATTCTATTCTATTCTATTCTATTCTATTCTATTCTATTCTATTCTATTCTATTCTACTCTACTCTATTCTATTCTATTCTATTCTATTCTATTCCATTCCATATTTTCTATTCTATTCTATTCTATTCTATTCTATTCTATTCTATTCTATTCTATTCTTTCTATTCTACTCTACTCTACTCTACTCTACTCTACTCTACTCTACTCTACTCTATTCTATTCTATTCTATTCTATTCTATTCTATTCTATTCCATTCCATATTTTCTATTCTATTCTATTCTATTCTATTCTACTCTACTCTACTCTACTCTACTCTACTCTACTCTATTCTGTTCTATTCTATTCTATTCTATATTCTATTCTATTCTATTCTATTCCTGGTTTATTGGCATTTTCCAAAACGTTTTGTTTTGGCTCTTTTAATTTGTTGTGCCTCGAGCAGGGCTGAGTTCCTGGGCCTCTCTCGGTTCCTCCTGCCAGTGTTGCTTTCTCCAAAACGCCAAAATATTGCGACCGGTGCCACCCAAGCCCGCATTCTCTAGAGTCTCTAACCCACCCCGAAAGCAGGCTGAGCATCTCCTTTGCAGGACATCCCAGCTGCCGGGAGCAGAGTGCAAATCCTGTCCCAGGCCAGGCATTGTTGTTGTGGGGTTTTGTTTTTCCCCGCTCCCCTTCTCCACCTTCCTATCTCTGCACCTTCACCCTTCATGTTAGAGAGCACCGAAACGTGCTGCTATTTCTTTCCCATTTGGCCCGTTTCCTGCATGTGTGGGCCAGACAGCTCTGTCTCGGTTCGGGGGGTGGGGGGGAAGAAAAAAGCTCCCCACGCAGCCTCTCTCTCTCTCTCTCTTCTCGTTCCAGCTTCTAAGCCTGGCTGCCTTGGCAGACTTCTCCCCTCCGCCTGCGTGCGTCAGAGGAAGGCTTGAAGTCATGTGGGATTTCTCAAAGGGTAATTCAGATTTCCAGCCAGCGATTCTTGTAATGGCGAAGGAGGAGAAGTGTGTGTGTGTGTGTCAGGAAAAAGACTTTTCCCTACAGAAGCTACAGATTTATTTATTTAAAAAAAAAACAAAAGAGGAGGCAGAACTTTCCCTCCGGGCTTGCTAAATTTCTCTTTATCTTGCAGCAAGGGCTTCTCTACGACCTACAGAGATTTCCTATTTATGGTGTGGTTGAGAATGGTCCCAGAAGCCTGAAGCCAATGGGGGAGGGGGGGAATGACTTCTTTTGGGGGGATTAAACCCCCCCTCCCCAGAAACCAGAGAATTTTGATCAAGAAAGAGGAGAAATAAGTCTTCCCAACCCTGGGAATAATAATTGGCCAATAGTAATAATTCTGCTGGGCCTGGTGGCTCAGCAGACTAAAAGCATTGTGATTAACACCAGCTGTCTGCAATGACTGTAAGTTCGAATCTCCCCAGGCTCAAGGTTGACTCAGCCTTCCATCCTTTCTAAGGTAGTAAATTGAGGACCTGGATTGTGGGGGCAATAAGCTGACTTTGTATAAATATATACAAAAGGATGAAGGCTATTGCTTAGCGCATTGTAAGCCACCCTGAGTCTCTGGAGAAGGGTGGCATATAAATCAAATTAAAAAAGAAAAGAAAAGAAAGAGAAAGAAGGAAGGAAAGAAAGAAAGAAAGAAAGAAAGAAAGAAAGAAAGAAAGAAAGAAAGAAAGAAAGAAAGAAAGAAAGAAAAGCTGACTTTGTATAAATATACAAAAAGTATGAAAGCTATTGCTTAACGCACTGTAAGCCGCCCTGAGTCTCCGGAGAAGGGCGGCATATAAATCAAATAAAAACAAAACAAAAAAACCAGCAATTGTTAAATGGAATATAAGAGGCAGAATCTGCACCTGATTTTTCTCACCCGATGCAGAGAAAAGAACATTTTACCGGTTTTTTTTACAGGCAGCCCTCGAGTTATGACCCACCCTTGCTAAGCAAGGCGGGTTGTTAAGTGAGTCTGTGGCCTTTCTCGCCACCGTCGCTAAGCGGAACCCTGCGGTTATGAAGTTGGGGAAACCTACCACCCTCCCCCAATTGATTGCAGGTGACCCAAGGGATTTTTGCAGCTGTCCTAAATATGAGTCCGCGGTGGGCCAAGCCACCACCGGGGGGATGTCGCAAGGGGTCGTAAGTGTGCGAAACGGTCACAAGTCGTCGCTTTTTTTTTCAGTAGCTTTGAAAAGTCCCAAAACGAATGGCGGTTTAGAATAGAATAGGATTCTTTATTGGGCCAAGTGTGATTGGACAAAACAAGGAATTTGTCTTCAGTGCATAGGCTCTCAGTGTACCTAAGGAGGAAAAAAAAAACACCATGATTAAATATTAAATTAAATTAAAAATACGTTAAGCCGAGGATTATCGAGCAGGCAGCACCCCCCCAACCCTTTCAACCCCCTCACTCCCCCCCCCCAGAGAAAGACAAGCCAGAGTGGATGATTTGCTCAGCAGACAGGTTGGTGGTGAATCAGCTGGGGGGGGGAGTGTGTGTGTGTGTGTGTGTGTGTGTGTGTGTGTGTGTGTCACTTCCTGCTGGCCTGGCTCTGAAGAGCAAGCAGTAGAAGGTGTGCCGTTTGCTCTATGCTATCCAAACATTTGCAAAAGGTCTGGCAGCCCCGGGAATGTGCGAGGCGGTGTGTCTTAGGCGTGGGAAAATGCTGCTCTCTTCAACCTTTGCTGGCCTCCTTCCCCCCCCCAACCACCACCACCTCTCCGCCCCCGGGCAAGCCAGCAGTTCAATTAAAAAAAGAGAGAGAGAGAGAGAGAGAGAAAGGAAGATCTCCGTGCCAAGAGATTTATTGAGCTGATAATGACAGCTTCAGTCAGCACCCAGCAGACATCAGGGAGAGAGAGGGAGAGAGAGAAAGACAGAGGGAGAGAGGGAAAGAGAGACACAGAGAGGGAGGAAGAGAGAGAGAAAGAGAGAGAGAGAGAGTGACAGAGAGAGACAAAGAGAGGGAGGGAGGGAGAGAGAGAGAGAAAGGGAGGGAAGGAGAGAGACGGAGAGAGAGATGAGAGAGGGAGAGAGACGGAGAGAGGAACGGAGAGAGAAAGAAAGGGAGAGACAGGGAGAGGGAGGGAGGGGGAGAGAGAAAGAGAGAGAGACAGGGAGGGAGACAGAGAAAGAAACGGAGAGGGAAAGAGAGGGAGAGAGGGAGGCAGAGGGGGGGAGGGAGAGAGAGAGATAAAGAGAAAGACAGAGAGAGACAGAGAGAGAGAGAGAAAGAGGGAGGGAGAGAGAAAGAGGGAGAGAGGGAGAGAGAGGGAGGGAGAGAGGGAGGGAGAGAGAGACAGAGCGAGAGATAAAGAGAAAGAGAGAGAGACAGAGACAAAAAGAGAGAGACAGAGAAAGAGAGGGAGAGGGAGGGAGAGGGAGAGGGAGAGAAAGAAAGGGAGGGAGAGGGAGGGAGAAAGAGAGACAGAGAGGAAGGGAGAGAGAGACAGAGAGAGGGAAGGAGGGAGGGAGGGAAAGAGGGTGAGAGCAAGAGAGAGAGAGAGAAAGTAGAGGGAGAGAGAAAGACAGAGAGAAAGAGAGAAGGAGGGAGAGAGAGAAAGAAAGAGAGAGGGAGAGAGGAAGAGAGACACAGAGAGAGAAAGACAGATTGACTAGAGGAGGTAAGCAGGGGAAAAAATGAGGAGCTGCAGATTATAGGGAGGGGAGGGAGGGAGAAAGGAGGTATATTTCAGCCAGGAACGATTCGGGTGTCTGAGGAAGGTTGAGAAAACGGAGAATGCAGACATGCTGTTTGCTGATTTAGGGGGCTTAATCTCCAAGATGAAAAACGGGCAGGCCGTGTTTTGGCTGCCCCCACCTCACTCCTCCTCGCTCATGTTTTCCAGATTAGGTTTATTCCAGGGAGGGACGTTTCACTCTTCCAGCTCTTGAAATGACAAGTGCTTGTTTCCAGGGCTCCCTCTGTGGTGTCTCTGTCAGAGTCCCTGTTCTGAGACTCCAGGCCAGGGACTCACAGATGATGGCAGCTCATTCCTGTGCTCAGTGGGTGCGTTGTGAGTCCATGAAATTCATACTGGGTTTTGTGAAGAAGAAGGAGGAGGAAGAGAAGGAGGAAAGAAGAGGAGGAGGAGGAAGAGAAGGAGGAGGAGGAAAGAAGAGGAGGAGGAGGAAGGAAAGAAGAACAGGAGGAGGAGGAGGAAGAAGAAGATGTGGAGGAAGAGGAGGAGGAGGAGGAAAGAAGAGGAGGAGGAAGGAAAGAAGAAGAAGAGGAGGACGAAGAAGAAGAGGTGGTGGTGGAGGAAGAGGAGGAGGAAGGAAGAGGAGGAGGAAGGAAAGAAGAAGAAGAGGAGGACGAAGAAGAAGAGGTGGTGGTGGAGGAAGAGGAGGAGGAAGGAAGAGGAGGAGGAGGAAGAAGAAGAAGAAGAAGAAGAAGAGGTGGAGGAAGAGGAGGAGGAGGAGGAAAGAAGAGGAGGAGGGGGAAGGAAAGAAGAAGAAGAGGAGGAGGAAGAGGAAGGAAGAGGAGGAGGAAGAAGAAGAAGAGGTGGTGGAGGAAAGAAGAGGAGGAGGAGGAGGAAGAAGAAGAGGTGGTGGTGGAGGAAAGAAGAGGAGGAGGAGGAGAAGGAAAGAAGAGGAGGAGGAGGAGGAGGAGGAGGAGGAGAAGAAGAAGAAGAAGAAGAAGAAGAAGAAGAAGAAGAAGAAGAAGAAGAAGAAGAAGAAGAAGAAGAAGAAGAAGAAGAAGAAGAAGAAGAAGCTGTCTGTTACAGAACAGAAGCTGGAGGGAAGAGGCCAACCTTGAACAGTGACTCATACAGAAGCCCGACCTTCGGTGGCAAAGGCGCTGGTAAACCCTGCCGATGGGGAGGGACGGATGCTCTCATCCTCCCCTGATTTATAGCCTAGCCACCTACCCAGTTTCTTACTGGAGGCTGATTCTGGAAGGGCGACCCAGAACGGTGACTCACGCAGAGGCACACTCACGCTTGCAATCTAAGGAGTGTCTGATGTTGCTAATAATCTCATTTCGAAGGCAGGGGAGACTCTCTAAGCCAGTCAAGGAGAGAAGCAACCTAGAACGAAGGAGAAATTTCCTAACGATTTTCATTCCAAACCAGTTTTTTGTTTTTTGTTTTAACCTCAGTGGATGGGTGGACTTCCCCACTTTGGCTGCCTGGGGAATTCTGGGAGTTGAAGTCCACTCACCTTAAAAGTTGTCGAAAATCCAGAAACGCTACTCAAGGCAAGGAGGCCCTCCAGAGGCCAGAAACAGCCCGTTTTCCAACTTCCGGTCCCATCTAGAAAGGCCCTGGAGCCTGGGGAGAGCGAAAAATCGGCCTTCCGGTCCCACCGGAAGTCGGCAAACGGGCTATTTCTGGGCCCCGGAGCGGTGGGGAAGGCCGTTTTAGCCCTCCCCAGGCTCCTAGAAAGTCTCTGGAGCCTGGGGAGAGTGAAAAACAGGCCTTCCCCACTCCCTCCTGGAGGCCAGAAACATCCTGTTTCCCGACTTCCGGCAGGCCCAGAAGTCCTGAAAATCACTGCCGGAGCTGAGCTAGGGCAACGCTTGCGTGCCCACCGATACGGCTCTGCGTGCCACCTGTGGCACGCGTGCCATAATTTGCCATCACGGATCTGGGCCCAAGCAAACCTCAGGAGGCATTTTAGCTCTTGGATTTTGGTAAGAAAGTCGGCTTGAAGTTGGTTAGTTCTCCCTTAGGATAGAGTTTTTACCCACTAAAACTCCACCCTCCTCTTCCGCTCCTCTGTTTTGTGCCTAGTCAGTTTCTCCAAAACTTTTATTTCCAAATTGTTGGCCCCTCTTTGTCCGAACGTTACACAGCACAGGCAGTCCTCGACTTACGACCGCAACTGGACCCAAGGTTTCTGTTGAGTCGTTAAGTGAGGGTTTGGGGGGTTTTTTTGGCCCATTTTACAACATTTCTTGCCACGGTTTGTTAAGTGAGTCGCACAGTTGTTAAGTGAGTCATATGGTTGTTAAGTGAGTCATATGGTTGTTAAGTGAGTCATATGGTTGTTAAGTGAATCTGGCTCCCCGCCCCATTGGCTTCGCTTGTCAGAAGGTCGCAAAAAGGGGATTACGTGACCCGGGGACCCTGCGACCGTCGTAAATATGAACCCCCCACCCGACAGGAACACGGATCAACCCTCTAGATCGAAAATCCATTTTCGACTGCTAGGCTGGTCCCAGGATCAGCCCAGGCTTAGATCAATATTTGCCGAGTATGCTTGAGTTATAGTAAAATGGCATTGCTGCCTTTTGCTTCTGTAGTTCTTTGACGAGGCCTGCTGTAACTTTATCTTTATTTTATGGTAAATAAATGTGCTATGTATCTTATGGGCAACGTAAACTGAGTTAACGGAATGGCCTGAGGGTGCGAGAAAGGGGTGTGCGTATTGTACGTGGGAAGGTATTACGGTATATTCTCCACTGCGGTGGGGGTGGGTGGGCATGGAGGGAGGAACTAAATTCCTTTTCCTTGGACCACCTTTGTCTGTCTGTCTGTCTCCTTGCCTGCCTGCCTGCACTATTTCTCCTTCCTTCGTTCCTCCCTCCCTCCCTCCTTCCTTCACTATTTCTCCTTCCTTCCTTCCCTATTTCTCCTCCCTCCCTCCTTCCCTATTTCTCCTTCCTTCCTTCCTTTCTTCCTTCCTTCCTTATTTCTCTTCCTTATTTCCCTATTTCTCCTCTCTCCCTCCCTCCTTCCCTATTTCTCCTTCCTTCCTTCCTTCCTTCCTTCCCTATTTCTCCTTTTCCTTCCTCCCTCCTTCCGTATTTCTCCTTCCTTCCTTCCTTCCCTCCCTCCCTCCCTCCCTATTTCTCCTTCCTTCCTTCCTTCCTTCCTTCCTTTCTTCCTTCCTTCCTTCCTTCCTTCCTTCCCTCCCTCCCTATTTCTCCTTCCTTCCTTCCTCCCTCTCTATTTCTCCTTCCTTCCTTCCTTCCTTCCTTCCCTATTTCTCCTCCCTCCCTCCCTCCTTCCCTATTTCTCCTTCCTTCCTTCCTTCCTTCCCTATTTCTCCTCCCTCCCTCCCTCCTTCCCTATTTCTCCTTCCTTCCTTCCTTCCTTCCTTCCTTCCTTCCTTCCTTCCTTCCTTCCTTCCCTATTTCTCCTCCCTCCCTCCCTCCTTCCCTATTTCTCCTTCCTTCCTTCCTTCCCTATTTCTCCTCTCTCCCTCCCTCCCTCCTTCCCTATTTCTCCTTCCTTCCTTCCTTCCTTCCTTCCTTCCTTCCTTCCTTCCTTCCTTCCTTCCTTCCTTCCCACACCTTTATTATTTTTGTAAAAAACTTAATGCAGTGAACATATTTAATACTCTTTCCTCCTCCTATTTTCCTCACAACAATAAACCCCAGTGAGATGGGTTGGACTGAGAGAGTCCCAAAGTCACCCAGCCAGGTTTCATGCCTAAATCAGGACTAGAACTCCCCGTCTCCTGGTGATTGGCCCAAAGTCACCCAACCAGCTTTCATGCCTAAGGCAGGACTAGAACTCCCCGTCTCCTGGTGATTGGCCCAAAGTCACCCAATCGGCTTTCATGCCTAAGGCAGGACTAGAACTCCCCGTCCCCTGGTGATTGGCCCAAAGTCACCCAATCGGCTTTCATGCCTAAGGTGGTGCTAGAACTCCCCGTCTCCTGGTTTCAAGCCTGATGCCTTAACCATTAGACCAAGCTGGCTCCTCGGAAATGATTATTTTAAAAGAATTAGAAATTATGAAAGCAGAAGAAGGGAAGGGCAAGGGAATAACAAGACAGAAGGACGTTAATAATAATAATAATAATAACAACGCAGCCACTTCACGAGTTTACCCCATTTCCCAGGAGAAAGCAAGATTTTTTTGGGGGGGGAATCATTTTTTCTTTACATTTTGGGTTATTTCCTCCTGTTCATTTACGAACACTGATTCTTAAATGCAGAAAGGGATGGTGAGAAACGCCTTTTTTTTTGACTAGAAACCCACAGATGCCTCCCTGTTTCTGGAACGGAGCAAAAGAACTCTTTGTACTCTGGAACATTCCCAATTTCAGAAAAAGCACACACTTTTTAAGAGGAGTTTGCAGAGGCTGTCACCTCTGTAAAATGAGTTTTAAAAACCCAGCCTTGTACTCTGTGGGAGATAATGATAGGCCGATAAAGGAGATTATTTGTTGCTCGGGGTTGAAACGAGGGCTCCGTGGTGTTCTCTGAGCTTGGTCGGTTTTCTTCCAGATGTTTAAACCTCTGTAAGATTCCCAAAGGATGTTTTTTTTCAAGAGGCAAACTGGACTTTCTGTTTTTTTTTTTCTCTGAAGAGGTTTCACTTCTCATCCCAGAAGCTTCTTCAGCTCTTTTTCAAGAGGCAACTGGACTTTCTGGGTTTTTTTCTCTGAAGAGGTTTCCCTTCTCATCCCAGAAGCTTCCTCGGCTCTTTTTCAAGAGGCAACTGGACTTTCTGGATTTTTTTTCTCTGAAGAGGTTTCGCTTCTCATCCCAGAAGCTTCTTCAGCTCTTTTTCAAGAGGCAACTGGACTTTCTGGGTTTTTTTTCTCTGAAGATGTTTCCCTTCTCATCCCAGAAGCTTCCTCGGCTCTTTTTCAAGCGGCAACTGGACTTTCTGGTTTTTCTCTGAAGAATAACTGAGTTGGAAGGGACCTTGGAAGTCATCTAGTCCAACCCCCTGCTCAAGCAAGAAAGTCTACACCAGTGATGGCTAACCTTTTTGCCGTCATGTGTCAAAAGTGGGGGGAGCACGGGGGGGGGGTTGCGCGCGTGCGTGCCGACACCCATAATTCAATGCGCCCTGCCCCCTGCACATGCGACCCCCCCGTCTGACCCCATGTGACCCCCATTTTGGCACGCAATGGCACTGGTAGGCCTGTTTTTCACCCTTCCCAAGCTCCAGAGGCTTTCTAGGAGCCTGGGGAGGGCAAAAACGGCCTTCCCCACTCCCATGGAAGCTCTCCAGAGGCCGGAAACAGCCCATTTGCCGACTTCCGGTGGGACCAGAAGGCCCGTTTTTCACTCTCCTCAGCCTCCAGAGGCTTTCTAGGAGCCTGGGGAGGGCGAAAACGGCCTTCCCCACTCCCATGGAAGCCCTCCGGAGGCCGGAAACAGCCCGTTTGCCGACTTCCGGTGGGACCAGAAGGCCTGTTTTTCACTCTCCTCAGCCTCCAGAGGCTTTCTAGGAGCCTGGGGAGGGCGAAAACGGCCTTCCCCACTCCCATGGAAGCCCTCCGGAGGCCGGAAACAGCCCATTTGCCGACTTCCGGTGGGACCAGAAGGCCCGTTTTTCACTCTCCTCAGCCTCCAGAGGCTTTCTAGGAGCCTGGGGAGGGCGAAAACGGCCTTCCCCACTCCCATGGAAGCCCTCCGGAGGCCGGAAACAGCCCGTTTGCCGACTTCCGGTGGGACCAGAAGGCCTGTTTTTCACTCTCCTCAGCCTCCAGAGGCTTTCTAGGAGTCTGGGGAGGGCAAAAACAGCCTTCCCTCCACACACAGAGGAGGCCCTCTGGAGGCCAGAAACGTCCTGTTTCCAGACTTCCGGTGGGCCCGGAAGGCCCAAAAATCAGCTGGCCGGCACACGCATGCACACCAGAGCTGAGCTAGGGCAACGCTCACATGCCCACCAATATGGCTCCGCGTGCTACTTGTGGCACGCGTGCCATAGGTTCGCCATCACGGGTCTATACCATTTCAATTATTATCCTCCTCCTTCTTTTCTTTACTCCCCCTCCAGTACGATCTACGGTGGCAGAAAATGAGGTTTTCGAACGTTTTAAATCTCCCCACAGCCTCCATTTTGCAGCTTTTGGAGAAAAATCCCTTCCCTTTCGGCCCCCAGAGTTCATTTTGCGCCGAGGCTTTTCCCCAGTGGGATGCCCCAGGGAATGTTTCAACCTTGGCCTGAAATGAAACTCGTCAATAAATTAAATAAAACCGGAGAAGTCGATGGGTCTTTCTCGATGATGATGATGATGACAATGACGTAAGAAATCCTGCCTGTCTGGTCATTGGCTAATCATTGAGCAAACACAGCTGCCGCTCATTGGGCCTTCCAAGGTCTCCGTGACCTGATCATCATTTGCGTGTTTGCGACCCAACTTCCTCTAAAGCGCAGACGCGTCAAAATCCTATCGCCAGGTCGCAGCAGCATCTGTTTGGCCCTGCAATCTTTGGAGACCTCTGAAAGGAGAGGTCCCTGGCATCCAGGTCTCAAAAGCTTATTCCTGTCCTCCTTAGACCCAGATCCTTTACAACAGGAAGTCACGTTTTAAAAAAAAACTTTCTGCAGCGAGTGGAGGGTTGAGGGGAGGAGAGAGGGGTCCCAGCGCCAACTGGAGAAGAACCGCTGGTGAGTTGTGCCAACGGGAGTGCCAACTAGGGAAGGACTGGCCAGCCCAGCTTCTTGGAAAACAGCAAAAGCCATTCTAACATTGTACTGGGTTTTGTGAAGGAGGAGGAAGAGAAGAAGAAGAGGAGGAGGAAGAGGGGGAGGAAGAGGAGGAGGAAAGAAGAGGAGGAGGAGGAGGAGGAGGAGGAGAGGAAGAGGAGGGAGGAGGAGGAGGAGGAGGAGGAGGAGGAGAAGAAGAAGAAGAAGAAGAAGAAGAAGAAGAAGAAGAAGAAGAAGAAGAAGAAGAAGAAGAAGGGAAGGAGGAAGAGGGAGGAGGAGAAGAGGAAGAGGAGGAGGAGGGGAGGAAGAAGAAAGGAAGGAGGAAGAGGGAGGAGGAGGAGGAGAGGAAGGAGGAGGTGGAAGAGAAGGAGAAAAAGAGGAAGGGTAAAGGAGGAAGCGGAAGGAGAAGAAGAGGAAGAAGAAGAGGAGGAAAGAAGAGGAGGAGGAGAGAAGGTGGAGGAGGAGAGGAGGAGGAGGAGAGGAAGAGGAGGAGGCAGGAGGAGAAGAGGAAGAAGAAGAAGGGAAGGAGGAAGAGGGAGGAGGAGAGGAAGAGGAGAAGGAGGAGAAAAAGAGGAGGAAGAAAGAAGAGGAGAGAAGGAGGAGGAGGAGGAGGAGGAGGAGGAGGAGGAGAAGAAGAGAAGGAGGAAGAGGGATGAGGAGAAGAGGAAGAAGGAAGAGGAGGAGAAGGAGAAAAAGAGGAAGAGGAGGAAGAGGAAGAGGAAGGAGAAGAAGAGGAAAAAGAAGAGGAGGAGGAAGAAGAGGGAGGAGAAGAAGAGGAGGAGGAAGAGGGAAGGGGAAGCGTTGCTGGCTGGGGAATTCTGGGACTTGAAGTCCTCCAGGCTTAAAGTTGCCAAGGTTGGAGACCCCTGCTCTGGACAGTTCTTAATGTTTTCTTAACCCCCTTTAAATACCCTTTGTGGCCACAGACCGACACCCCCCCTAGACTTAACTCAAGATAGAAATCATAACATTTCTTCAAGCCTCCACAGACCCCTCCCCTGTGATGACATCACGGCCCCTATCCCAGGGGTTCCCAGGCCACAGGATGAGAGCCACTGCTCTAGAGGACACAGGGGGTGAGGATGGGCTCTCAGGTAGAGGTGAACTCAAGTGCCCACCTTAGGTATGAAATGAATTTGGGCCACTCCCTGTTTCTCAGCCCAACCCACCTAACAGGATTGTTGTTGTGGGGAGAATAGAAGGGGGAAGGTGTGTGGGATAGGTTGCTTGAATTGTCTGTAAAAATAATCAAGGTAGGATACAAACAAAACAATGAAAATAAGTAGTTGGAATCATCTCATTTTTATCTAGTACCTTCCTTCCTTCCTTCCTTCTTTCCTTCCTTCTCATTTCTCCTTTCCTTCTCATTTTTTCCTTCCTTCCTTCCTTCTCATTTCTCCTTTCCTTCTCATTTTTTCCTTCCTTCCTTCCTTCTCATTTCTCCTTTCCTTCTCATTTTTCCTTCCTTCCTTCCTTCCTTCTCATTTCTCCTTTCCTTCTCATTTTTTCCTTCCTTCCTTCCTTCTATCCTTCCTTCTCATTTCTCATTTCCTTCTCATTTTTTCCTTCCTTCCTTCATTCTTTCCTTCATTCTTATTTCTCCTTTCCTTCTCATTTTTTCCTTCCTTCCTTCTCATTTTTTCTTCCTTCCTTCTCATTTTTTCCTTCCTTCCTTCCTTCCTTCTCATTTCTCCTTTCCTTCTCATTTTTTCCTTCCTTCCTTCTCATTTCTCCTTTCCTTCTCATTTTTTCCTTCCTTCCTTCCTTCCTTCTCATTTCTCCTTTCCTTCTCATTTTTCCTTCCTTCCTTCCTTCTCATTTCTCCTTTCCTTCTCATTTTTTCTATCCTTCCTTCCCCTTTTTTTCCTTCCTTCTCATTTTTTCTTCCCTCCTTCTCATTTCTCCCTTCCTTCTCATTTTTCCTTCCTTCCTTCCTTCCTTCCTTCCTTCCTTCCTTCCTTCCTTCCTTCCTTCCTTCCTTCCTTCCTTCCTTCCTTCCTTCCTGTTAGAACAAATGTCTTTGCATCTTTCTTATAAACAGTTTTTTTTTCTCTAAAGGAGGAAGCAAAATATCTTCCAATTCATTGGTCAAACCTAAACAGATTTTACAGGCTGAGAAGGTTTGTCCATGCAGATGTTGTGTGTGTGTGTGTGTGTGTGTGTATCTGTTATTTCTCTAACACACACTGCTCCATGGGCACGGAGAGTTTCCCTCCTTTTTCTTTCTCTTTGCTGTCGGTGTGTAAACAGGTAGAGCCAGACAAACAGTAATTTGTTCCACGCTTAAAACTTAAGCACCCCACTTCAGGCTGGGAAAGTTGATAAGATTTATTTACAGTAAGCAGATCACCAAGTTGAAGGGCCTGCGTGTGCTTGCTGGGAATACGGCTTAGGTATGTGCAGCCTTCAGAATCGGAGCGCGCTCTGCAAACGCATTCCCACGGATGGTGCCCTCCCTGCCCCTCCAAGCAAAACGAGCTTTCGTTTGATATTGTCTCAGTACTGGCAATAGTTCTCCAGGCACAGGTGGGTTTCACACAGTGGTGAAATCCAAATTTTTTTTACTACCGGTTCTGTGGGCGTGGCTTGGTGGGCATGGTGTGGCTTGGTGGGCATGGCAGGGGAAGGATACTGCAAAATCTCCATTTCCACCCCACTCTGGGGCTAGCCACACGTGGTATTTGCCAGTTCTCTGAACTACCCAAAATTTCTGCTACCGGTTTTCCGAACTACTCAAAATTTCCCCTACCGGTTCTCTGAACTATTCAAAATTTCCGCTACCGGTTCTCCGAACTACTCAAAATTTCCTCTACCGGTTCTCCGAACTACTCAAAATTTCCTCTACCGGTTTTCCGAACTACTCAAAATTTCCTCTACCGGTTTTCCGAACTACTCAAAATTTCCGCTACCGGTTCTCCGAACTACTCAAAATTTCCTCTACCGGTTCTCTGAACTACTCAAAATTTCCACTACCGGTTCTCCGAACTACTCAATATTTCCGCTACCAGTTCGCCAAACTACTCAGCAACTTTAAGACTTGTGGACTTCAACTCCCAGAATTCCCCAGCATGGAGTTGCAGTACACAAGTTTTAAAGTTGCCAAGTTTGGAGACCAGGGCAAACTCAATTTCATTGAGGGCCACATCAGGGTTGTGTTTGACCTCGGGGGGGAGGGGCCAGGGGCGGGGCATGGCTGGGGTGGGCGTGGCCTGCTCAACATCACTCGTGTTGGGGCCTGTGGTTTGCCCAAGTGCTCTGCCAGCGAGAACGAGCTCCTGAGCTCCGTTTTCGCCTGCGACGGCCTCCTGCAACCCTCTGCCAGTGAAAACGGAGCTCGGGCGAGCCTCCCATGGCCCTTGCAAGCTCCATTTTCACTGGCAGAGGCTGCTCCTTTGCTCTCTTCCAGGGTGGCTTCGCGGGCCAGATCCAAGCAACTCGCGGATTCGATCCAGCCTCCGGGCCTTGAGTTCGACATCCCTGCTCTTAGAGGCATCCGGTTGATCCGTGGGGCAAACTGATTGCTGGGTATGGCAAGCTTGTGCTTGCGCCTAATCCAACACAGCCGTATTTGTTGGGTGATTAAGTGTGTGAATCCAGCTTCGTTTATTCACGCTTCAGCGTCTTTGCAAGAACACCAAGAAAACGGGTTTTCGGTGTGAGCTGGAACAAGCTTCCAGTCCAATCTGCTTTTCCCATCAAGGCGCTGAAGGGCTGGACTGCAGCCACTAACATATTTACCTCGATGATAAGTTTTATTACCCTCGGGCTGCTTCCTTCCCAGGAGCAATGCTCAGGATTGCATTATTTTAAAAAAAAACAACTTTTTCACTGGCAAATACATATATATATATATATCTGAGAAGACAGATATATACATACATACATACATGTGCAGTAGTGGCCAAAATTGTGGAAACTTTTTGGGAAAAGTGTATTTTTTGAGGTTTGATGGCTCATAACACCACTTTTTTTTTTTTTGGGAGTTTCAAGATAATCCTATTCCACTGCTGGAATGGCCTGGGAGTAGCTTAACCCAATTGAAAATCTATGGAGCCGACTAAAGACACTGGTTAGTCAGAAGCGACCCAGCAATAAAACCCAGTTAATAGAAGCCATCGTTCAATCTTGGTTTCACATTAGAACAGCTGCAGAACTCAAAGACTTGGTTCACTCTATGGGAAGACGTTGTAAGGCTGTAATTCATGCAAAAGTTTACCCAACGAAGGATTCACTGACATGGTGATAATGTTTGCATATCTCGTATTTTTCCATGGTTGTTAATTATTGTATATCTCGTTTTTTTCTACCTGTTTCACTTTTCTTCTTTAGACTGTCACTGCTATTCTAATAGCAAACCCTTCATAAAAAGTTATGGCATGACATTCTTGATTAAATTATCTTTCCATGGATATATCATTTTATGGCACTACTCCCAAAAAAAGTGGTGTTATTAGCTACGTTTTAGAAAATACACACTTTTCCCAACAGGTTTTTTGGGAAAAGTGTGTATTGGTTTTTCATATATATATATATATATATATATATATATATATATATATATGAAAAACCAGGAGGAAAAATCAGCCTTTTAATGTCTTTGCAGCCGGGATCAATAGTTCCATTTACAACGTGCACAGAACCTGTTCTGTCTGGGAAGCTGGCGCAATTCATAAGGGTTTTTTGGACGGAGGGTGGGGAACGTGGGGAGGGAGATGCCGTGTGTGTGTGTGTGTGTGTGTGTGTGTGTGTGTGTGTGTGTACCTTCACAACAGGTAACCAGGTGAACAAAGTCCCTTTTCTTCTTTTTCCAACGGAGAGACCGGCAGGGAACAAAGACTTGAAAGAGAAATTGGCCAATGAACAGGAGTGTGGTAGTTTCTGTGGGTCACACCTGATGGCTTAACCCCCCCCCCTTCCCTTCCTCCCTCCCTCCCTCCGGCTGCTTAAGGACTTGCTTTGTGGTGCCGTGGAATGCGGTGAGCTTGCCAAGCACCGAGGAGGCAGAGTGTGGGAACTCTCCACCCTCTTTGACTCAAAGCCATAGGTTATGTATGTCCCGGGGCATAGCGCAAGCACTTGGGTTAATGGATTACACAGAAGTGTGTGTGCATATAGGAGAGAGAGAGAGGAGAGATGGAGAGAGAGAGAGAGAGACGGAGAGAGAGGGATGGAAAGAGAGAGAGAAAGAGAGAAACAGAAAGAGAGAGAAAGAGAGAGAGAAAGAGAAAGAGAAAGAGAGAAAGAGAAAGAGAGAGAAAAAGAGAAAGGGAGAGAGAAAGGGAGAAAGAGAGAGGGAAAGAGAAAGAGACGGAGAGAGAAAAAGAGAAAGAGAGAAAGAGAGAGAAAGAGAAAGAGAGAGAGAGAAAGAGAAAGTGAAAGAGAGAGAGAAAGAGAGAGAGAGAAAGAAAGAGAGAGAGAGAAAGAGAAAGTGAAAGAGAGAGAGAAAGAGAGAGAGAGAAAGAAAGAGAGAGAAAGAGAGAGAGAGAAAGAGAAAGACAGAGAAAAAGAGAGAGAGAGAGAGAGAAAGAGAGAGGGAAAGAGAGAAAGAGAGAGAGAAAGAGAAAGAGACGGGGAGAGAGAAAAAGAGAGAGAGAGAAAGAAAGAGAGAAAGAAAGAGAAAGAGAAAGAAAGAGAGAGAGAAAGAAAGAGAGAAAGAGAAAGAGAGAAAGAAAGAAGAGAGAGAGAAAGAGAAAGACAGAGAAAGAGAAAGACAGAAAGAGTGAGAGAAAGAGAGAAAGAATGAGAAAGAGAGAGGGAAAGAGAGAAAGAGAAAGAGAGAGAGAAAGAGAGAGAGAGAGAAAGAGAGAGAGAAAGAGAAAGAGAGAGAGAGAGAGAAAAAAAAAGAGAGAGAGAGATCCGACTGGCAGGCACACTCTCCAGCACCCACACCCACCCACAGCCGCACAAGGGCAGGGTGAGGCTGAGCTTCAGGAATCAAGTATGTGGGGCCTTTGACAAATTTTTATGGCATGCGGTTTATCAGCCATCCGCCCGACTCCTGAAGTCTTGCTCAACCTGGTACTTAGAAGCGTGGAGGGAAAGGAGGGGGGGAAAAAATAAAGGAGAAATTTAACTCTCTCGTGTCTGCCAAAGTTTGGTGTTTTTTTCTCTCTCTCCTACCTTTCTCAAAGAGTGATCACCCAAAAGTGATTTTTATATATATATATAAAGAAAGAACTTATTATGAATAGTACAGTTTGCTTTTCGCCCGTAACGTTGCAAAGTTTTTTCCATTTTGTCCTGCAGAGCTGGCCCTACCCTTAGGGAAACTGAGGCAATGGCCTCAATGGAGTTCATGCCATGAGAAACGCACCAGAATGACATTCATAGTAAAATTCAACTACCAGGCTGAGTGTTTTTTGACAGCCAAACACATTTTGGAAACCAGGATTCTCTACACAGCCTGTGGCTTCCGTATACAAATTGTACTCGCTCCTTTCCCTCTCTTATTCGAGGCAGTAGTAAGGAATCACGGCAGTTGTTAAGTTAGTAACACGGTTGTTAAGCGAATCTGACTTCCCTAACGACTTCGCTTTATCGGAAGTCACAAAAGGGGGTCCCAGGGCCCCGTCATAAATATGAATCAGTTGCCAAGCGTCTGAATTTTGACCACATTATCATGAGGATGGGGAAACGGTCGTAAGTGTGGAAAAATGGTCGTAAGTCACTTTTTTCTTTTTTTAAAAAAAAAACAAAACAAAATATTTATTAAATTTCCAAAGATTAAAATACACAGTACAAAAAGAAACATAATACACACAAAAAAAAAGCAAGGAAAAAACACACGCACAAAGAAAAAACAAATAATATAAACAGACAAAACATATCAAAATTTCAATACTAATAACAACTTTTCTACATCGGTATCTCTAAGCTATATATCCTCTTTACACAAATCCTACTTCTAAATATCTCTTATCTTAAACGTACACCTTTATTTAAATTATCTTGATTTCTATTGACAATTCGATCTCGTGACAAAAACACCCCTTAAATTTGATGTTTACTCTCCAGCCAGGAATACCATTTATTCCATATTAAATAGTATTCGGGGTCCTCCTTCTCCTTCATTTCCATAGATAATCTGTCCATCTCTGCACATTCGTATATTTTGTTTTATTATGATTTGATCTGGAACAGTGTCTGGTGGTTTCCAATTTTGTGCTATCATAAGTCACTTTTTTCAGTGCCGTTGTAACTTCACTAAACGGTCACTAAATGGACTGTCGTACGTTGAGGACTATCTCTATTGACGCAGGGCAAGTTGGGAGATAAATAATTCCACCCACACACACCCCCTATCACTCTAAACCAGTATTTCTCAGCTGTGGCAATTTGAAGTGGCTGGCTGTGGAATCCCGGGAGTTAAAGTCCACATCATCTTCAAATCACCAAAGTTGAGACATACTAAATTTTCCTGGCATTTTCTGGGATATGGGGCAATTTCAAGGCTGCTGGGGGTTCACACGGGTTCGGGAGAACCTCTAGCTAAGATTCTGTGCAGTTCGGAGAACCCCCAAATCCCACTCCTGGCTGGCCCCGCTCACCCCTCCCCTCCCAGGAGTCCCCACACGAGGGTGAAAAATGGGCCTACCAGAATTTTGCCAAGAGGGCCTCCGGATGGTCTCTGGAGCCTGGGGAGGCCGTTTTCGCCCTTCCGGAGGTTCGAGGAAAGCCTCCGGAGCCCGGGGAGGGCAAAAATGCCCCTCCCCCCTGCCGTGGTGTAAAAGGCCGACTAGACCATGCCCACCATGGCCATGCCCACCCAGCAACTGGGCAGAGAACGCTTTGCTAAAATTTTTAAAGCCCAGCCCTGGGAAATTTCATTCACCAGACAGGCCCTGGCGTTCTTCCCAAGACCGCTTGGGAAGGTAAGTTTATGTGGTATGCCGCAGTGTCTTCCCCTTAAAATAATTCCACCCAAGACTAGACTCTTGCCTGGGTCATCACCCCACAAGAAGGCGTAGCTCATTATGTTCTTAATTGCTACTCTGGCTGCGGACCAGATTGTAGCTTGAAGCAAAGACAGGACATCGTCATAGGTTCTGGTGCAATGAGTTGTAATCGCGCATGTCAATGTGCTGAGATTATGGTTTGGTCGATGACTGGAGTAGAATTTCTCAAGCAGGTCCCCCGTTCTTTTGGTTGTACAGAGTTTTTAAGGAACCTTGTTTTTCCAGAGGTGGATACTAAATTAAGCTGCGATAATACAGAGCATCTCTAGAGGGCAGCAAAATAATCTGAATCCCTTTGGTCGCCCTCTAGTGGCCGTTTGATTCTTTGCAGCCCAAATCCTGTCACCTTCGCTGAGTTAAGCATTAAAATCAATGCAATAATCCTTAGTTGGGTCACCTTTAGCATGAATGACGGCCTTACAACGTCTTCCCATGGAGTGAACCAAGTCTTTGAGTTCTGCAGCTGTTACCATGTGAAACCAAGATTGAAGGATGGCTTCTATTAACTGGGTTTTATTGCTGGATCGCTTCTGACTAACAAGTTTATTTAATTGGCGCCATAGATTTTCAATTGGGTTAAGATCTGGGCTCTTCCAGCAGTGGAATAGGATTATCTTGAAACTCAAAAAAAAAAAATTGGGGTTATAAGCCATCAAGCCTCAAAAATACACTTTTCCCAAAAGGGTTTCCACAATTTTGGCCACTCCTGTAGGTACTCATGTCCTAGAATAGAATAGAATAGAGTAGAGTAGGGTAGGGTAGGGTAGGGTAGGGTAGGGTAGGGTAGGGTAGAGTAGAGTAGAGTAGAGTAGAGTAGAGTAGAATAGAATAGAATAGAATAGAATAGAATAGAATAGAATAGAATAGAATAGAATAGAATAGAATAGAATAGAATAGAATTTTTTATTGGCCAAGTGTGATTGGACACACAAGGAATTTGTCTTTGGTGCATACGCTCTCAGTGTACATAAAAGAAAAGACACGTTCATCAAGAATCATAAGGTACAACACTTAATGATAGTCATAGGATACAAATAAGCAATCGAATCATACTAGGAAACAAAAGATAGATAGATAGATAGATAGATAGATAGATAGATAGATAGATAGATAGATAGATAGACAGACAGACAGACAGACAGACAGACAGACAGACAGACAGACAGGAAAGAAGGAAGGAAGGAAGGAAGGAAGGAAGGAAGGAAGGAAGGAAGGAAGGAAGGAAGGAAGGAAGGAATTCTTTATTGACCAAGTGTGATTGGACACACAAGGAATTTGTCTTTGGTGCATATGCTCTCAGTGTACATAAA